>NW_027192908.1:0-263000 GCF_949987515.2 Delphinus delphis | reverse complement strand
CTCTCCAATCCTATCACTGCTGCGTTTATGCCCCTGTTCACATGCTTGATTCTCTTTTGGAGACATAGCAATCCATAAGTTTTACGATACTTACTAGTCAGGTACATTCTTAGGCGTTTAATATGCGGTGTTGAGTCCATTTCGTTGAGCAAGGAGTAGCTCTTGTCTATTCCATATTTGACTTAAGGAACTTTATCTGTGCTCATTTCAATCTCTGGTTTTATACAGCACCCCAACTCACCTTTCCCCTTAAGCAAGCATAAGTTGGTTTTCTAAATTTGAGACCCTGTTCTGTTCTGTAATTCAGTTCCTGTGTAGCCAAGTTTACATTCCGTGTATTACTGATATCTTATGATGTTTCTTTTTCTGTGTGACTTATTTCAGTTAGAATCATCATACCTGAATCCACTCATTGTGATGCTAAGGGCCTGATGACATAGATTTCATTGCTGAGTGATATTGCTTTGTAAGTAAATACCACAACTTCTTTATCCATTTTTCACTTTCTGCGATGTTGAACTTGTACTGTAAACGAGGTTCTTGTAAACAGAGCCGTTCCAAACTTTGGGGTGGCTGTGTCTTTTTGATTTTAATTTCCCTAAGCTATAGGACCATAAGTGGCAGTGCCCGAGGCTCTGTTGCTTTGTTTTTTAGATGTTTCAGGAAACACCATACACTTCTCCCGAGTGTCTGTTGGCAATTTACATCCCGCCCATCAGCATAACAAGGCTCCCAGTTCTCCATGGCCTGTCCTGCCTTTCTGGATTTTACACTTTTTTCAGATGGCCCTTTTGACCGGGGGGAAGTGAGACTTCATTGTAGTGCAGATTTCCTTTGCAAGCTTGCTTGGTTGGCCAAAAAGGGCGTATGCGTTTTTTCCTGAATATATTCAGGAAAAAACGCATACGCCCTTTTTGGCCAAGTGCATCATTGTGGACGTTCTGCCTCTTTTCCTATGCTTTCAATGCAATTCCAGTCTACCTCCTGAAATCGGTTTCCTGCAATTCTGCCCCGCTTTCAAGTCCTCTTGGCAGCCTTACTTCAGTGTATTTTTGGACGATAACTGTCATTTATAACTCTGCAGGTTTGTGAATTACAGTGCCCCTGGGCTCCTTTCTTCAACTCGCTTTCTTTTGAGCTGGCCGCAACACCGCAGGATGGCTTCAGGCCCTAATCTGGTTCCGGTACGGCACGCTGAGCCTTTGGTTATTTCCTCTTCCTGGTGGGAAATGAGAGTTAAATTTCCCCGTCCAGACACCTCCAGCTAGCCTCTCATTGGTTCTCGCTATTCCTGTTCATCTTCCGCAGAAATTGCAAACTGGGCCAAACAGGAGGTTAAAGGGACTGACTCTCCAAGTCGGGACAGTGTTAGTAAAGCGTCTGGAATGTTGCACCCGAGTACCAGGGGAGGAAAACTGAGACATATTTGAACACGTCTCCCGTTCACATGGTTGATCATACTCTGGGTTCCACATGCATGTTTTAGCTGAAGGAAGAATACCTTAAACATGGAGAGTTGAGACCCGTGGAATGGGTACCATGCAATATGACTTCAAAGGGTCTTCATTTGCTCACCGAACCTCTCCAATCCTATCACTGCTGCGTTTATTCCCCTGTACACACGCTTGATTCTCTTTTGGAGACATAGCAATCCATAGGTTTTAAGATACTTACTAGTCAGGTACATTCTTAGGTGTTTAATATGGGGTGTTGAGTCCATTTCGTTGAGCAAGGAGTAGCTCTTGTCTATTCCATATTTGGCTTAAAGAACTTTATCTGTGCTCATTTCAATCTCTGGTTTTATGCAGCACCCCAACTCACCTTTACCCTTAAGCAAGCATAAGTTGGTTTTCTAAATTTGAGAACCTGTTCTGTTTTGGAATTCAGTTCCTGTGTAGCCAAGTTTACATTCCGTGTATTAGTGATATCTTATGATGTTTCTTTTTCTGTGTGACTTATTTCAGTTAGAATCATCGTACCTGAATCCACTCATTGTGCTGCTAAGGGCCTGATGACACAGATTTCATTGCTGAGTGATATTGCTTTGTAAGTAAATACCACAACTTCTTTATCCATTTTTCACTTTCTGCGATGTTGAACTTGTACTGTAAACGAGGTTCTTGTAAACAGAGCCATTCCAAACTTTGCGGTGGCTGTGTCTTTTTGATTTTAATTTCCCTAAGCTATAGGACCATAAGTGGCAGTGCCCTAGGCTCTGTTGCTTTGTTTTTTAGATGTTTCAGGAAACACCATACACTTCTCCCGAGTGGTTGTTGGCAATTTACATCCCGCCCATCAGCATAACAAGGCTCCCAGTTCTCCATGGCCTGTCCTGCCTTTCTGGATTTTACACTTTTTTCAGATGGCCCTTTTGACCGGGGGGAAGTGAGACTTCATTGTAGTGCAGATTTCCTTTGCAAGCTTGCTTGGTTGGCCAAAAAGGGCGTATGCGTTTTTTCCTGAATATATTCAGGAAAAAACGCATACGCCCTTTTTGGCCAAGTGCATCATTGTGGACGTTCTGCCTCTTTTCCTATGCTTTCAGTGCAATTCCAGTCTACCTCCTGAAATCGGTTTCCTGCAATTCTGCCCCGCTTTCAAGTCCTCTTGGCAGCCTTACTTCAGTCTATTTTTGGACGATAGCTGTCATTTATAACTCTGCAGGTTTGTGAATTACAGTGCCCCTGAGCTCCTTTCTTCAACTCGCTTTCTTGTGACCTGGCCGCAACACCGCAGGATGGCTTCAGGCCCTAATCTGGTTCCGGCACGGCACGCTGAGCGTTTGGTTAATTCCTCTTCCTGGTGGGAAATGAGAGTTAAATTTGCCCGTCCAGACACCTCCAGCTAGTCTCTCATTGGTTCTCGCTATTCCTGTTCATCTTCCGCAGAAATTGCAAACTGGGCCAAACAGGAGGATAAAGGGACTGACGCTCCAAGTCGGAAGAGTGTTAGTAAAGCGTCTGGAATGTTGCACCCGAGTACCAGGGGAGGAAAACTGAGACATATTTGAACACGTCTCCCGTTCACATGGTTGATCATACTCTGGGTTCCATATGCATGTTTTAGCTGAAGGAAGAATACCTTAAACCTGGAGAGTTGAGACCCGTGGAATGGGTACCATGCAATATGACTTCAAAGGGTCTTCATTTGCTCACCGAACCTCTCCAATCCTATCACTGCTGCGTTTATGCCCCTGTACACATGCTTGATTCTCTTTCGGAGACATAGCAATCCATAGGTTTTAAGATACTTACTAGTCAGGTACATTCTTAGGCGTTTAATATGCGGTGTTGAGTCCATTTCGTTGAGCAAGGAGTAGCTCTTGTCTATTCCATATTTGACTTAAGGAACTTTATCTGTGCTCATTTCAATCTCTGGTTTTATGCAGCACCCCAACTCACCTTTCCCCTTAAGCAAGCATAAGTTGGTTTTCTAAATTTGAGACCCTGTTCTGTTCTGTAATTCAGTTCCTGTGTAGCCAAGTTTACATTCCGTGTATTACTGATATCTTATGATGTTTCTTTTTCTGTGTGACTTACTTCAGTTAGAATCATCATACCTGAATCCACTCATTGTGCTGCTAAGGGCCTGATGACACAGATTTCATTGCTGAGTGATATTGCTTTGTAAGTAAATACCACAACTTCTTTATCCATTTTTCACTTTCTGCGATGTTGAACTTGTACTGTAAACGAGGTTCTTGTAAACGGAGCCATTCCAAACTTTGGGGTGGCTGTGTCTTTTTGATTTTAATTTCCCTAAGCTATAGGACCATAAGTGGAAGTGCCCTAGGTTCTGTTGCTTTGTTTTTTAGATGTTTCAGGAAACACCATACACTTCTCCCGAGTGGTTGTTGGCAATTTACATCCCGCCCATCAGCATAACAAGGCTCCCAGTTCTCCATGGCCTGTCCTGCCTTTCTGGATTTTACACTTTTTTCAGATGGCCCTTTTGACCGGGGGGAAGTGAGACTTCATTGTAGTGCAGATTTCCTTTGCAAGCTTGCTTGGTTGGCCAAAAAGGGCGTATGCGTTTTTTCCTGAATATATTCAGGAAAAAACGCATACGCCCTTTTTGGCCAAGTGCATCATTGTGGACGTTCTGCCTCTTTTCCTATGCTTTCAATGCAATTCCAGTCTACCTCCTGAAATCGGTTTCCTGCAATTCTGCCCCGCTTTCAAGTCCTCTTGGCAGCCTTACTTCAGTCTATTTTTGGACGATAGCTGTCATTTATAACTCTGCAGGTTTGTGCATTACAGTGTCCCTGAGCTCCTTTCTTCAACTCGCTTTCTTGTGACCTGGCCGCAACACCGCAGGATGGCTTCAGGCCCTAACCTGGTTCCGGCACGGCACGCTGAGCCTTTGGTTATTTCCTCTTCCTGGTGGGAAATGAGAGTTAAATTTGCCCGTCCAGACACCTGCAGCTAGTCTCTCATTGGTTCTCGCTATTCCTGTTCATCTTCCGCAGAAATTGCAAACTTGGCCAAACAGGAGGTTAAAGGGACTGACTCTCCAAGTCGGGAGAGTGTTAGTAAAGCGTCTGGAATGTTGCACCCGAGTACCAGGGGAGGAAAACTGAGACATATTTGAACACGTCTCCCGTTCACATGGTTGACCATACTTGGGTTCCACATGCATGTTTTAGCTGAAGGAAGAATACCTTAAACCTGGAGAGTTAAGACCCGTGTAATGGGTACCATGCAATATGACTTCAAAGGGTCTACATTTGCTCACCGAACTTCTCCAATCCTATCACTGCTGCGTTTATGCCCCTGTACACATGCTTGATTCTCTTTTAGAGACATAGCAATCCATAGGTTTTTAAGATACTTACTAGTCAGGTACATTCTTAGGCGTTTAATATGCGGTGTTGAGTCCATTTCGTTGAGCAAGGAGTAGCTCTTGTCTATTCCATATTTGGCTTAAGGAACTTTATCTGTGCTCATTTCAATCTCTGGTTTTATGCAGCACCCCAACTCACCTTTACCCTTAAGCAAGCATAAGTTGGTTTTCTAAATTTGAGACCCTGTTCTGTTCTGTAATTCAGTTCCTGTGTAGCCAAGTTTACATTCCGTGTATTACTGATATCTTATGATGTTTCTTTTTCTGTGTGACTTACTTCAGTTAGAATCATCATACCTGAATCCACTCATTGTGCTGCTAAGGGCCTGATGACACAGATTTCATTGCTGAGTGATATTGCTTTGTAAGTAAATACCACAACTTCTTTATCCATTTTTCACTTTCTGCGATGTTGAACTTGTACTGTAAACGAGGTTCTTGTAAACAGAGGCGTCCCAAACTTTGGGGTGGCTGTGTCTTTTTGATTTTAATTTCCCTAAGCTATAGGACCATAAGTGGAAGTGCCCTAGGTTCTGTTGCTTTGTTTTTTAGATGTTTCAGGAAACACCATACACTTCTCCCGAGTGTCTGTTGGCAATTTACATCCCGCCCATCAGCATAACAAGGCTCCCAGTTCTCCATGGCCTGTCCTGCCTTTCTGGATTTTACACTTTTTTCAGATGGCCCTTTTGACCGGGGGGAAGTGAGACTTCATTGTAGTGCAGATTTCCTTTGCAAGCTTGCTTGGTTGGCCAAAAAGGGCGTATGCGTTTTTTCCTGAATATATTCAGGAAAAAACGCATACACCCTTTTTGGCCAAGTGCATCATTGTGGACGTTCTGCCTCTTTTCCTATGCTTTCAATGCAATTCCAGTCTACCTCCTGAAATCGGTTTCCTGCAATTCTGCCCCGCTTTCAAGTCCTCTTGGCAGCCTTACTTCAGACTATTTTTGGACGATAGCTGTCATTTATAACTCTGCAGGTTTGTGAATTACAGTGCCCCTGAGCTCCTTTCTTCAACTCGCTTTCTTGTGACCTGGCCGCAACACCGCAGGATGGCTTCAGGCTCTAATCTGGTTCCGGTACGGCATGCTGAGCCTTTGGTTAATTCCTCTTCCTGGTGGGAAATGAGAGTTAAATTTGCCCGTCCAGACACCTCCAGCTAGTCTCTCATTGGTTCTCGCTATTCCTGTTCATCTTCCGCAGAAATTGCAAACTGGGCCAAACAGGAGGTTAAAGGCGCTGACTCTCCAAGTGGGGAGAGTGTTAGTAAAGCGTCTGGAATGTTGCACCCGAGTACCAGGGGAGGAAAACTGAGACATATTTGAACACGTCTCCCGTTCACATGGTTGATCATACTTGGGTTCCACATGCATGTTTTAGCTGAAGGAAGAATACCTTAAACCTGGGTAGTTGAAACCCGTGGAATGGGTACCATGCAATATGACTTCAAAGGGTCTTCATTTGCTCACCGAACCTCTCCAATCTTATCACTGCTGTGTTTATGCCCCTGTACACATGCTTGATTCTCTTTCGGAGACATAGCAATCCATAGGTTTTAAGATACTTACTAGTCAGGTACATTCTTAGGCGTTTAATATGCGGTGTTGAGTCCATTTCGTTGAGCAAGGAGTAGCTCTTGTCTATTCCATATTTGGGTTAAGGAACTTTATCTGTGCTCATTTCAATCTCTGGTTTTATGCAGCACCCCAACTCACCTTTACCCTTAAGCAAGCATAAGTTGGTTTTCTAAATTTGAGACCCTGTTCTGTTCTGTATTTCAGTTCCTGTGTAGGCAAGTTTACATTCCGTGTATTAGTGATATCTTATGATGTTTCTTTTTCTGTGTGACTTATTTCAGTTAGAATCATCATACCTGAATCCACTCATTGCGATGCTAAGGGCCTGATGACATAGATTTCATTGCTGAGTGATATTGCTTTGTAAGTCAATACCACAACTTCTTTATCCATTTTTCACTTTCTGCGATGTTGAACTTGTACTGTAAACGAGGTTCTTGTAAACAGAGCCGTTCCAAACTTTGGGGTGGCTGTGTCTTTTTGATTTTAATTTCCCTAAGCTATAGGACCATAAGTGGAAGTGCCCTAGGCTCTGTTGCTTTGTTTTTTAGATGTTTCAGGAAACACCATACACTTCTCCCAAGTGTCTGTTGGCAATTTACATCCCGCCCATCAGCATAACAAGGCTCCCAGTTCTCCATGGCCTGTCCTGCCTTTCTGGATTTTACACTTTTTTCAGATGGCCCTTTTGACCGGGGGGAAGTGAGACTTCATTGTAGTGCAGATTTCCTTTGCAAGCTTGCTTGGTTGGCCAAAAAGGGCGTATGCGTTTTTTCCTGAATATATTCAGGAAAAAACGCATACGCCCTTTTTGGCCAAGTGCATCATTGTGGACGTTCTGCCTCTTTTCCTATGCTTTCAATGCAATTCCAGTCTACCTCCTGAAATCGGTTTCCTGCAATTCTGCCCCGCTTTCAAGTCCTCTTGGCAGCCTTACTTCAGTCTATTTTTGGACGATAACTGTCATTTATAACTCTGCAGGTTTGTGAATTACAGTGCCCCTGAGCTCCTTTGTTCAACTCGCTTTCTTTTGAGCTGGCCGCAACACCGCAGGATGGCTTCAGGCTCTAATCTGGTTCCGGTACGGCACGCTGAGCCTTTGGTTAATTCCTCTTCCTTGTGGGAAATGAGAGTTAAATTTGCCCGTCCAGACACCTCCAGCTAGCCTCTCATTGGTTCTCGCTATTCCTGTTCATCTTCCGCAGAAATTGCAAACTGGGCCAAACAGGAGGTTAAAGGCGCTGACTCTCCAAGTGGGGAGAGTGTTAGTAAAGCGTCTGGAATGTTGCACCCGAGTACCAGGGGAGGAAAACTGAGACATATTTGAACACGTCTCCCATTCACATGGTTGATCATACTTGGGTTCCACATGCATGTTTTAGCTGAAGGAAGAATACCTTAAACCTGGGTAGTTGAAACCCGTGGAATGGGTACCATGCAATATGACTTCAAAGGGTCTTCATTTGCTCACCGAACCTCTCCAATCCTATCACTGCTGCGTTTATGCCCCTGTACACATGCTTGATTCTCTTTCGGAGACATAGCAATCCATAGGTTTTAAGATACTTACTAGTCAGGTACATTCTTAGGCGTTTAATATGCGGTGTTGAGTCCATTTCGTTGAGCAAGGAGTAGCTCTTGTCTATTCCATATTTGGCTTAAGGAACTTTATCTGTGCTCATTTCAATCTCTGGTTTTATGCAGCAACCCAACTCACCTTTCCCCTTAAGCAAGCATAAGTTGGTTTTCTAAATTTGAGACCCTGTTCTGTTTTGGAATTCAGTTCCTGTGTAGCCAAGTTTACATTCCGTGTATTAGTGATATCTTATGATGTTTCTTTTTCTGTGTGACTTATTTCAGTTAGAATCATCGTACCTGAATCTACTCATTATGCTGCTACGGGCCTGATGACATAGATTTCATTGCTGAGTGATACTGCATTGTACGTAAGTACCACAAGTTCTTTATCCATTTTTCACTTTCTGCGATGTTGAACTTGTACTGTAAACGAGGTTCTTGTAAACAGAGCCGTTCCAAACTTTGGGGTGGCTGTGTCTTTTTGATTTTAATTTCCCTAAGCTATAAGACCATAAGTGGAAGTGCCCTAGGCTCTGTTGCTTTGTTTTTTAGATGTTTCAGGAAACACCATACACTTCTCCCGAGTGGTTGTTGGCAATTTACATCCCGCCCATCAGCATAACAAGGCTCCCAGTTCTCCATGGCCTGTCCTGCCTTTCTGGATTTTACACTTTTTTCAGATGGCCCTTTTGACCGGGGGGAAGTGAGACTTCATTGTAGTGCAGATTTCCTTTGCAAGCTTGCTTGGTTGGCCAAAAAGGGCGTATGCGTTTTTTCCTGAATATATTCAGGAAAAAACGCATACGCCCTTTTTGGCCAAGTGCATCATTGTGGACGTTCTGCCTCTTTTCCTATGCTTTCAATGCAATTCCAGTCTACCTCCTGAAATCGGTTTCCTGCAATTCTGCCCTGCTTTCAAGTCCTCTTGGCAGCCTTACTTCAGTCTATTTTTGGACGATAGCTGTCATTTATAACTCTGCAGGTTTGTGAATTACAGTGCCCCTGAGCTCCTTTCTTCAACTCGCTTTCTTGTGACCTGGCCGCAACACCGCAGGATGGCTTCAGGACCTAATCTGGTTCCGGCACGGCACGCTGAGCCTTTGGTTAATTCCTCTTCCTGGTGGGAAATGAGAGTTAAATTTGCCCGTCCAGACACCTCCAGCTAGTCTCTCATTGGTTCTCGCTATTCCTGTTCATCTTCCGCAGAAATTGCAAACTGGGCCAAACAGGAGGTTAAAGGGACTGACTCTCCAAGTCGGGAGAGTGTTAGTAAAGCATCTGGAATGTTGCACCCGAGTACCAGGGTACGAAAACTGAGACATATTTGAACACGTCTCCCGATCACATGGTTGATCATACTCTAGGTTCCACATGCATGTTTTAGCTGAAGGAAGAATACCTTAAACCTGGGTAGTTGAAACCCGTGGAATGGGTACCATGCAATATGACTTCAAAGTGTCTTCATTTGCGCACCGAACCTCTCCAATCCTATCACTGCTGCGTTTATGCCCCTGTACACATGCTTGATTCTCTTTTGGAGACATAGCAATCCATAGGTTTTAAGATACTTACTAGTCAGGAACATTCTTAGGCGTTTAATATGGGGTGTTGAGTCCATTTCGTTGAGCAAGGAGTAGCTCTTGTCTATTCCATATTTGGCTTAAGGAAATTTATCTGTGCTCATTTCAATCTCTGGTTTTATGCAGCAACCCAACTCACCTTTACCCTTAAGCAAGCATAAGTTGGTTTTCTAAATTTGAGACCCTGTTCTGTTCTGTAATTCAGTTCCTGTGTAGCCAAGTTTACATTCCGTGTATTACTGATATCTTATGATGTTTCTTTTTCTGTGTGACTTATTTCAGTTAGAATCATCATACCTGAATCCACTCATTGTGCTGCTACGGGCCTGATGACACAGATTTCATTGCTGAGTGATATTGCTTTGTAAGTAAATACCACAACTTCTTTATCCATTTTCCACTTTCTGCGATGTTGAACTTGTACTGTAAATGAGGTTCTTGTAAACAGAGCAGTTCCAAACTTTGGGGTGGCTGTGTCTTTTTGATTTTAATTTCCCTAAGCTATAGGACCATAAGTGGAAGTGCCCTAGGCTCTGTTGCTTTGTTTTTTAGATGTTTCAGGAAACACCATACACTTCTCCCAAGTGTCTGTTGGCAATTTACATCCCGCCCATCAGCATAACAAGGCTCCCAGTTCTCAATGGCCTGTTGCCTTTCTGGATTTTACACTTTTTTCAGATGGCCCTTTTGACCGGGGGGAAGTGAGACTTCATTGTAGTGCAGATTTCCTTTGCAAGCTTGCTTGGTTGGCCAAAAAGGGCGTATGCGTTTTTTCCTGAATATATTCAGGAAAAAACGCATACGCCCTTTTTGGCCAAGTGCATCATTGTGGACGTTCTGCCTCTTTTCCTATGCTTTCAATGCAATTCCAGTCTACCTCCTGAAATCGGTTTCCTGCAATTCTGCCCTGCTTTCAAGTCCTCTTGGCAGCCTTACTTCAGTCTATTTTTGGACGATAGCTGTCATTTATAACTCTGCAGGTTTGTGAATTACAGTGCCCCTGAGCTCCTTTCTTCAACTCGCTTTCTTGTGACCTGGCCGCAACACCGCAGGATGGCTTCAGGACCTAATCTGGTTCCGGCACGGCACGCTGAGCCTTTGGTTAATTCCTCTTCCTGGTGGGAAATGAGAGTTAAATTTGCCCGTCCAGACACCTCCAGCTAGTCTCTCATTGGTTCTCGCTATTCCTGTTCATCTTCCGCAGAAATTGCAAACTGGGCCAAACAGGAGGTTAAAGGGACTGACTCTCCAAGTCGGGAGAGTGTTAGTAAAGCGTCTGGAATGTTGCACCCGAGTACCAGGGTACGAAAACTGAGACATATTTGAACACGTCTCCCGATCACATGGTTGATCATACTCTAGGTTCCACATGCATGTTTTAGCTGAAGGAAGAATACCTTAAACCTGGGTAGTTGAAACCCGTGGAATGGGTACCATGCAATATGACTTCAAAGTGTCTTCATTTGCGCACCGAACCTCTCCAATCCTATCACTGCTGCGTTTATGCCCCTGTACACATGCTTGATTCTCTTTTGGAGACATAGCAATCCATAGGTTTTAAGATACTTACTAGTCAGGAACATTCTTAGGCGTTTAATATGGGGTGTTGAGTCCATTTCGTTGAGCAAGGAGTAGCTCTTGTCTATTCCATATTTGGCTTAAGGAAATTTATCTGTGCTCATTTCAATCTCTGGTTTTATGCAGCAACCCAACTCACCTTTACCCTTAAGCAAGCATAAGTTGGTTTTCTAAATTTGAGACCCTGTTCTGTTCTGTAATTCAGTTCCTGTGTAGCCAAGTTTACATTCCGTGTATTACTGATATCTTATGATGTTTCTTTTTCTGTGTGACTTATTTCAGTTAGAATCATCATACCTGAATCCACTCATTGTGCTGCTACGGGCCTGATGACACAGATTTCATTGCTGAGTGATATTGCTTTGTAAGTAAATACCACAACTTCTTTATCCATTTTTCACTTTCTGCGATGTTGAACTTGTACTGTAAATGAGGTTCTTGTAAACAGAGCAGTTCCAAACTTTGGGGTGGCTGTGTCTTTTTGATTTTAATTTCCCTAAGCTATAGGACCATAAGTGGAAGTGCCCTAGGCTCTGTTGCTTTGTTTTTTAGATGTTTCAGGAAACACCATACACTTCTCCCAAGTGTCTGTTGGCAATTTACATCCCGCCCATCAGCATAACAAGGCTCCCAGTTCTCAATGGCCTGTTGCCTTTCTGGATTTTACACTTTTTTCAGATGGCCCTTTTGACCGGGGGGAAGTGAGACTTCATTGTAGTGCAGATTTCCTTTGCAAGCTTGCTTGGTTGGCCAAAAAGGGCGTATGCGTTTTTTCCTGAATATATTCAGGAAAAAACGCATACGCCCTTTTTGGCCAAGTGCATCATTGTGGACGTTCTGCCTCTTTTCCTATGCTTTCAATGCAATTCCAGTCTACCTCCTGAAATCAGTTTCCTGCAATGCTGCCCCGCTTTCAAGTCCTCTTGGCAGCCTTACTTCAGTCTATTTTTGGACGATAGCTGTCATTTATAACTCTGCAGGTTTGTGAATTACAGTGCCCCTGAGCTCCTTTCTTCAACTCGCTTTCTTGTGACCTGGCCGCAACACCGCAGGATGGCTTCAGGCCCTAATCTTGTTCCGGCACGGCACGCTGAGCCTTTGGTTATTTCCTCTTCCTGGTGGGAAATGAGAGTTAAATTTGCCCGTCCAGACACCTCCAGCTAGCCTCTCATTGGTTCTCGCTATTCCTGTTCATCTTCCGCAGAAATTGCAAACTGGGCCAAACAGGAGGTTAAAGGCACTGACTCTCCAAGTGGGGAGAGTGTTAGTAAAGCGTCTGGAATGTTGCACCCGAGTACCAGGGGAGGAAAACTGAGACATATTTGAACACGTCTCCCGTTCACATGGTTGATCATACTTGGGTTCCACATGCATGTTTTAGCTGAAGGAAGAATACCTTAAACATGGAGAGTTGAAACCCGTGGAATGGGTACCATGCAATATGACTTCAAAGGGTCTTCATTTGCTCACCGAACCTCTCCAATCCTATCACTGCTGCGTTTATGCCCCTGTACACATGCTTGATTCTCTTTCGGAGACATAGCAATCCATAGGTTTTTAAGATACTTACTAGTCAGGTACATTCTTAGGCGTTTAATATGCGGTGTTGAGTCCATTTTGTTGAGCAAGGAGTAGCTCTTGTCTATTCCATATTTGACTTAAGGAACTTTATCTGTGCTCATTTCAATCTCTGGTTTTATGCAGCACCCCAACTCACCTTTACCCTTAAGCAAGCATAAGTTGGTTTTCTAAATTTGAGACCCTGTTCTGTTCTGTAATTCAGTTCCTGTGTAGCCAAGTTTACATTCTGTGTATTACTGATATCTTATGATGTTTCTTTTTCTGTGTGACTTACTTCAGTTAGAATCATCATACCTGAATCCACTCATTGTGCTGCTAAGGGCCTGATGACACAGATTTCATTGCTGAGTGATATTGCTTTGTAAGTAAATACCACAACTTCTTTATCCATTTTTCACTTTCTGCGATGTTGAACTTGTACTGTAAACGAGGTTCTTGTAAACAGAGCCGTTCCAAACTTTGGGGTGGCTGTGTCTTTTTGATTTTAATTTCCCTAAGCTATAGGACCATAAGTGGAAGTGCCCTAGGTTCTGTTGCTTTGTTTTTTAGATGTTTCAGGAAACACCATACACTTCTCCCGAGTGGTTGTTGGCAATTTACATCCCGCCCATCAGCATAACAAGGCTCCCAGTTCTCCATGGCCTGTCCTGCCTTTCTGGATTTTACACTTTTTTCAGATGGCCCTTTTGACCGGGGGGAAGTGAGACTTCATTGTAGTGCAGATTTCCTTTGCAAGCTTGCTTGGTTGGCCAAAAAGGGCGTATGCGTTTTTTCCTGAATATATTCAGGAAAAAACGCATACGCCCTTTTTGGCCAAGTGCATCATTGTGGACGTTCTGCCTCTTTTCCTATGCTTTCAATGCAATTCCAGTCTACCTCCTGAAATCAGTTTCCTGCAATGCTGCCCCGCTTTCAAGTCCTCTTGGCAGCCTTACTTCAGTCTATTTTTGGACGATAGCTGTCATTTATAACTCTGCAGGTTTGTGAATTACAGTGCCCCTGAGCTCCTTTGTTCAACTCGCTTTCTTTTGACCTGGCCGCAACACCGCAGGATGGCTTCAGGCCCTAATCTGGTTCCGGCACGGCACGCTGAGCCTTTGGTTATTTCCTGTTCCTGGTGGGAAATGAGAGTTAAATTTGCCCGTCCAGACACCTCCAGCTAGCCTCTCATTGGTTCTCGCTATTCCTGTTCATCTTCCGCAGAAATTGCAAACTGGGCCAAACAGGAGGTTAAAGGCACTGACTCTCCAAGTGGGGAGAGTGTTAGTAAAGCGTCTGGAATGTTGCACCCGAGTACCAGGGGAGGAAAACTGAGACATATTTGAACACGTCTCCCGTTCACATGGTTGATCATACTTGGGTTCCACATGCATGTTTTAGCTGAAGGAAGAATACCTTAAACATGGAGAGTTGAAACCCGTGGAATGGGTACCATGCAATATGACTTCAAAGGGTCTTCATTTGCTCACCGAACCTCTCCAATCCTATCACTGCTGCGTTTATGCCCCTGTACACATGCTTGATTCTCTTTCGGAGACATAGCAATCCATAGGTTTTTAAGATACTTACTAGTCAGGTACATTCTTAGGCGTTTAATATGCGGTGTTGAGTCCATTTCGTTGAGCAAGGAGTAGCTCTTGTCTATTCCATATTTGACTTAAGGAACTTTATCTGTGCTCATTTCAATCTCTGGTTTTATGCAGCACCCCAACTCACCTTTACCCTTAAGCAAGCATAAGTTGGTTTTCTAAATTTGAGACCCTGTTCTGTTCTGTAATTCAGTTCCTGTGTAGCCAAGTTTACATTCCGTGTATTACTGATATCTTATGATGTTTCTTTTTCTGTGTGACTTACTTCAGTTAGAATCATCATACCTGAATCCACTCATTGTGCTGCTAAGGGCCAGATGACACAGATTTCATTGCTGAGTGATATTGCTTTGTAAGTAAATACCACAACTTCTTTATCCATTTTTCACTTTCTGCGATGTTGAACTTGTACTGTAAACGAGGTTCTTGTAAACAGAGCCGTTCCAAACTTTGGGGTGGCTGTGTCTTTTTGATTTTAATTTCCCTAAGCTATAGAACCATAAGTGGAAGTGCCCTAGGTTCTGTTGCTTTGTTTTTTAGATGTTTCAGGAAACACCATACACTTCTCCCGAGTGGTTGTTGGCAATTTACATCCCGCCCATCAGCATAACAAGGCTCCCAGTTCTCCATGGCCTGTCCTGCCTTTCTGGATTTTACACTTTTTTCAGATGGCCCTTTTGACCGGGGGGAAGTGAGACTTCATTGTAGTGCAGATTTCCTTTGCAAGCTTGCTTGGTTGGCCAAAAAGGGCGTATGCGTTTTTTCCTGAATATATTCAGGAAAAAACGCATACGCCCTTTTTGGCCAAGTGCATCATTGTGGACGTTCTGCCTCTTTTCCTATGCTTTCAATGCAATTCCAGTCTACCTCCTGAAATCGGTTTCCTGCAATTCTGCCCCGCTTTCAAGTCCTCTTGGCAGCCTTACTTCAGTATATTTTTGGACGATAGCTGTCATTTATAACTCTGCAGGTTTGTGAATTACAGTGCCCCTGAGCTCCTTTGTTCAACTCGCTTTCTTTTGAGCTGGCCGCAACACCGCAGGATGGCTTCAGGCCCTAATCTGGTTCCGGTACGGCACGCTGAGCCTTTGGTTATTTCCTGTTCCTGGTGGGAAATGAGAGTTAAATTTGCCCGTCCAGACACCTCCAGCTAGCCTCTCATTGCTTCTCGCTATTCCTGTTCATCTTCCGCAGAAATTGCAAACTGGGCCAAACAGGAGGTTAAAGGCGCTGACTCTCCAAGTGGGGAGAGTGTTAGTAAAGCGTCTGGAATGTTGCACCCGAGTACCAGGGGAGGAAAACTGAGACATATTTGAACACGTCTCCCGTTCACATGGTTGATCACACTTGGGTTCCACATGCATGTTTTAGCTGAAGGAAGAATACCTTAAACCTGGGTAGTTGAAACCCGTGGAATGGGTACCATGCAATATGTCTTCAAAGGGTCTTCATTTGCTCACCGAACCTCTCCAATCCTATCACTGCTGCGTTTATGCCCCTGTACACATGCTTGATTCTCTTTCGGAGACATAGCAATCCATAGGTTTTAAGATACTTACTAGTCAGGTACATTCTTAGGCGTTTAATATGCGGTGTTGAGTCCATTTCGTTGAGCAAGGAGTAGCTCTTGTCTATTCCATATTTGGCTTAAGGAACTTTATCTGTGCTCATTTCAATCTCTGGTTTTATGCAGCAACCCAACTCACCTTTCCCCTTAAGCAAGCATAAGTTGGTTTTCTAAATTTGAGACCCTGTTCTGTTTTGGAATTCAGTTCCTGTGTAGCCAAGTTTACATTCCGTGTATTAGTGATATCTTATGATGTTTCTTTTTCTGTGTGACTTATTTCAGTTAGAATCATCATACCTGAATCTACTCATTATGCTGCTACGGGCCTGATGACATAGATTTCATTGCTGAGTGATACTGCATTGTACGTAAGTACCACAAGTTCTTTATCCATTTTTCACTTTCTGCGATGTTGAACTTGTACTGTAAACGAGGTTCTTGTAAACAGAGCCGTTCCAAACTTTGGGGTGGCTGTGTCTTTTTGATTTTAATTTCCCTAAGCTATAGGACCATAAGTGGAAGTGCCCTAGGCTCTGTTGCTTTGTTTTTTAGATGTTTCAGGAAACACCATACACTTCTCCCAAGTGTCTGTTGGCAATTTACATCCCGCCCATCAGCATAACAAGGCTCCCAGTTCTCAATGGCCTGTTGTCTTTCTGGATTTTACACTTTTTTCAGATGGCCCTTTTGACCGGGGGGAAGTGAGACTTCATTGTAGTGCAGATTTCCTTTGCAAGCTTGCTTGGTTGGCCAAAAAGGGCGTATGCGTTTTTTCCTGAATATATTCAGGAAAAAACGCATACGCCCTTTTTGGCCAAGTGCATCATTGTGGACGTTCTGCCTCTTTTCCTATGCTTTCAATGCAATTCCAGTCTACCTCCTGAAATCGGTTTCCTGCAATGCTGCCCCACTTTCAAGTCCTCTTGGCAGCCTTACTTCAGTCTATTTTTGGACGATAGCTGTCATTTATAACTCTGCAGGTTTGTGAATTACAGTGCCCCTGAGCTCCTTTCTTCAACTCGCTTTCTTGTGACCTGGCCGCAACACCGCAGGATGGCTTCAGGCCCTAATCTTGTTCCGGCACGGCACGCTGAGCCTTTGGTTATTTCCTCTTCCTGGTGGGAAATGAGAGTTAAATTTGCCCGTCCAGACACCTCCAGCTAGCCTCTCATTGGTTCTCGCTATTCCTGTTCATCTTCCGCAGAAATTGCAAACTGGGCCAAACAGGAGGTTAAAGGCACTGACTCTCCAAGTGGGGAGAGTGTTAGTAAAGCGTCTGGAATGTTGCACCCGAGTACCAGGGGAGGAAAACTGAGACATATTTGAACACGTCTCCCGTTCACATGGTTGATCATACTTGGGTTCCACATGCATGTTTTAGCTGAAGGAAGAATACCTTAAACATGGAGAGTTGAAACCCGTGGAATGGGTACCATGCAATATGACTTCAAAGGGTCTTCATTTGCTCACCGAACCTCTCCAATCCTATCACTGCTGCGTTTATGCCCCTGTACACATGCTTGATTCTCTTTCGGAGACATAGCAATCCATAGGTTTTTAAGATACTTACTAGTCAGGTACATTCTTAGGCGTTTAATATGCGGTGTTGAGTCCATTTTGTTGAGCAAGGAGTAGCTCTTGTCTATTCCATATTTGACTTAAGGAACTTTATCTGTGCTCATTTCAATCTCTGGTTTTATGCAGCACCCCAACTCACCTTTACCCTTAAGCAAGCATAAGTTGGTTTTCTAAATTTGAGACCCTGTTCTGTTCTGTAATTCAGTTCCTGTGTAGCCAAGTTTACATTCTGTGTATTACTGATATCTTATGATGTTTCTTTTTCTGTGTGACTTACTTCAGTTAGAATCATCATACCTGAATCCACTCATTGTGCTGCTAAGGGCCTGATGACACAGATTTCATTGCTGAGTGATATTGCTTTGTAAGTAAATACCACAACTTCTTTATCCATTTTTCACTTTCTGCGATGTTGAACTTGTACTGTAAACGAGGTTCTTGTAAACAGAGCCGTTCCAAACTTTGGGGTGGCTGTGTCTTTTTGATTTTAATTTCCCTAAGCTATAGGACCATAAGTGGAAGTGCCCTAGGTTCTGTTGCTTTGTTTTTTAGATGTTTCAGGAAACACCATACACTTCTCCCGAGTGGTTGTTGGCAATTTACATCCCGCCCATCAGCATAACAAGGCTCCCAGTTCTCCATGGCCTGTCCTGCCTTTCTGGATTTTACACTTTTTTCAGATGGCCCTTTTGACCGGGGGGAAGTGAGACTTCATTGTAGTGCAGATTTCCTTTGCAAGCTTGCTTGGTTGGCCAAAAAGGGCGTATGCGTTTTTTCCTGAATATATTCAGGAAAAAACGCATACGCCCTTTTTGGCCAAGTGCATCATTGTGGACGTTCTGCCTCTTTTCCTATGCTTTCAATGCAATTCCAGTCTACCTCCTGAAATCAGTTTCCTGCAATGCTGCCCCGCTTTCAAGTCCTCTTGGCAGCCTTACTTCAGTCTATTTTTGGACGATAGCTGTCATTTATAACTCTGCAGGTTTGTGAATTACAGTGCCCCTGAGCTCCTTTGTTCAACTCGCTTTCTTTTGACCTGGCCGCAACACCGCAGGATGGCTTCAGGCCCTAATCTGGTTCCGGCACGGCACGCTGAGCCTTTGGTTATTTCCTGTTCCTGGTGGGAAATGAGAGTTAAATTTGCCCGTCCAGACACCTCCAGCTAGCCTCTCATTGGTTCTCGCTATTCCTGTTCATCTTCCGCAGAAATTGCAAACTGGGCCAAACAGGAGGTTAAAGGCACTGACTCTCCAAGTGGGGAGAGTGTTAGTAAAGCGTCTGGAATGTTGCACCCGAGTACCAGGGGAGGAAAACTGAGACATATTTGAACACGTCTCCCGTTCACATGGTTGATCATACTTGGGTTCCACATGCATGTTTTAGCTGAAGGAAGAATACCTTAAACATGGAGAGTTGAAACCCGTGGAATGGGTACCATGCAATATGACTTCAAAGGGTCTTCATTTGCTCACCGAACCTCTCCAATCCTATCACTGCTGCGTTTATGCCCCTGTACACATGCTTGATTCTCTTTCGGAGACATAGCAATCCATAGGTTTTTAAGATACTTACTAGTCAGGTACATTCTTAGGCGTTTAATATGCGGTGTTGAGTCCATTTCGTTGAGCAAGGAGTAGCTCTTGTCTATTCCATATTTGACTTAAGGAACTTTATCTGTGCTCATTTCAATCTCTGGTTTTATGCAGCACCCCAACTCACCTTTACCCTTAAGCAAGCATAAGTTGGTTTTCTAAATTTGAGACCCTGTTCTGTTCTGTAATTCAGTTCCTGTGTAGCCAAGTTTACATTCCGTGTATTACTGATATCTTATGATGTTTCTTTTTCTGTGTGACTTACTTCAGTTAGAATCATCATACCTGAATCCACTCATTGTGCTGCTAAGGGCCAGATGACACAGATTTCATTGCTGAGTGATATTGCTTTGTAAGTAAATACCACAACTTCTTTATCCATTTTTCACTTTCTGCGATGTTGAACTTGTACTGTAAACGAGGTTCTTGTAAACAGAGCCGTTCCAAACTTTGGGGTGGCTGTGTCTTTTTGATTTTAATTTCCCTAAGCTATAGAACCATAAGTGGAAGTGCCCTAGGTTCTGTTGCTTTGTTTTTTAGATGTTTCAGGAAACACCATACACTTCTCCCGAGTGGTTGTTGGCAATTTACATCCCGCCCATCAGCATAACAAGGCTCCCAGTTCTCCATGGCCTGTCCTGCCTTTCTGGATTTTACACTTTTTTCAGATGGCCCTTTTGACCGGGGGGAAGTGAGACTTCATTGTAGTGCAGATTTCCTTTGCAAGCTTGCTTGGTTGGCCAAAAAGGGCGTATGCGTTTTTTCCTGAATATATTCAGGAAAAAACGCATACGCCCTTTTTGGCCAAGTGCATCATTGTGGACGTTCTGCCTCTTTTCCTATGCTTTCAATGCAATTCCAGTCTACCTCCTGAAATCGGTTTCCTGCAATTCTGCCCCGCTTTCAAGTCCTCTTGGCAGCCTTACTTCAGTATATTTTTGGACGATAGCTGTCATTTATAACTCTGCAGGTTTGTGAATTACAGTGCCCCTGAGCTCCTTTGTTCAACTCGCTTTCTTTTGAGCTGGCCGCAACACCGCAGGATGGCTTCAGGCCCTAATCTGGTTCCGGTACGGCACGCTGAGCCTTTGGTTATTTCCTGTTCCTGGTGGGAAATGAGAGTTAAATTTGCCCGTCCAGACACCTCCAGCTAGCCTCTCATTGCTTCTCGCTATTCCTGTTCATCTTCCGCAGAAATTGCAAACTGGGCCAAACAGGAGGTTAAAGGCGCTGACTCTCCAAGTGGGGAGAGTGTTAGTAAAGCGTCTGGAATGTTGCACCCGAGTACCAGGGGAGGAAAACTGAGACATATTTGAACACGTCTCCCGTTCACATGGTTGATCACACTTGGGTTCCACATGCATGTTTTAGCTGAAGGAAGAATACCTTAAACCTGGGTAGTTGAAACCCGTGGAATGGGTACCATGCAATATGTCTTCAAAGGGTCTTCATTTGCTCACCGAACCTCTCCAATCCTATCACTGCTGCGTTTATGCCCCTGTACACATGCTTGATTCTCTTTCGGAGACATAGCAATCCATAGGTTTTAAGATACTTACTAGTCAGGTACATTCTTAGGCGTTTAATATGCGGTGTTGAGTCCATTTCGTTGAGCAAGGAGTAGCTCTTGTCTATTCCATATTTGGCTTAAGGAACTTTATCTGTGCTCATTTCAATCTCTGGTTTTATGCAGCAACCCAACTCACCTTTCCCCTTAAGCAAGCATAAGTTGGTTTTCTAAATTTGAGACCCTGTTCTGTTTTGGAATTCAGTTCCTGTGTAGCCAAGTTTACATTCCGTGTATTAGTGATATCTTATGATGTTTCTTTTTCTGTGTGACTTATTTCAGTTAGAATCATCATACCTGAATCTACTCATTATGCTGCTACGGGCCTGATGACATAGATTTCATTGCTGAGTGATACTGCATTGTACGTAAGTACCACAAGTTCTTTATCCATTTTTCACTTTCTGCGATGTTGAACTTGTACTGTAAACGAGGTTCTTGTAAACAGAGCCGTTCCAAACTTTGGGGTGGCTGTGTCTTTTTGATTTTAATTTCCCTAAGCTATAGGACCATAAGTGGAAGTGCCCTAGGCTCTGTTGCTTTGTTTTTTAGATGTTTCAGGAAACACCATACACTTCTCCCAAGTGTCTGTTGGCAATTTACATCCCGCCCATCAGCATAACAAGGCTCCCAGTTCTCAATGGCCTGTTGTCTTTCTGGATTTTACACTTTTTTCAGATGGCCCTTTTGACCGGGGGGAAGTGAGACTTCATTGTAGTGCAGATTTCCTTTGCAAGCTTGCTTGGTTGGCCAAAAAGGGCGTATGCGTTTTTTCCTGAATATATTCAGGAAAAAACGCATACGCCCTTTTTGGCCAAGTGCATCATTGTGGACGTTCTGCCTCTTTTCCTATGCTTTCAATGCAATTCCAGTCTACCTCCTGAAATCGGTTTCCTGCAATGCTGCCCCACTTTCAAGTCCTCTTGGCAGCCTTACTTCAGTCTATTTTTGGACGATAGCTGTCATTTATAACTCTGCAGGTTTGTGAATTACAGTGCCCCTGAGCTCCTTTCTTCAACTCGCTTTCTTGTGAACTGGCTGCAACACCGCATGATGGCTTCAGGCCCTAATCTGGTTCCGGCCCGGCATGCTGAGCCTTTGGTTAATTCCTCTTCCTGGTGGGAAATGAGAGTTAAATTTGCCCGTCCAGACACCTCCAGCTAGCCTCTCATTGGTTCTCGCTATTCCTGTTCATCTTCCGCAGAAATTGCAAACTGGGCCAAACAGGAGGTTAAAGGCGCTGACTCTCCAAGTGGGGAGAGTGTTAGTAAAGCGTCTGGAATATTGCACCCGAGTACCAGGGGAGGAAAACTGAGACATATTTGAACACGTCTCCCGTTCACATGGTTGACCATACTTGGGTTCCACATGCATGTTTTAGCTGAAGGAAGAATACCTTAAACCTGGAGAGTTAAGACCCGTGTAATGGGTACCATGCAATATGACTTCAAAGGGTCTTCATTTGCTCACCGAACCTCTCCAATCCTATCACTGCTGCGTTTATGCCCCTGTACACATGCTTGATTCTCTTTCGGAGACATAGCAATCCATAGGTTTTTAAGATACTTACTAGTCAGGTACATTCTTAGGCGTTTAATATGCGGTGTTGAGTCCATTTCGTTGAGCAAGGAGTAGCTCTTGTCTATTCCATATTTGACTTAAGAACTTTATCTGTGCTCATTTCAATCTCTGGTTTTATGCAGCACCCCAACTCACCTTTCCCCTTAAGCAAGCATAAGTTGGTTTTCTAAATTTGAGACCCTGTTCTGTTCTGTAATTCAGTTCCTGTGTAGCCAAGTTTACATTCCGTGTATTACTGATATCTTATGATGTTTCTTTTTCTGTGTGACTTACTTCAGTTAGAATCATCATACCTGAATCCACTCATTGTGCTGCTACGGGCCTGATGACACAGATTTCATTGCTGAGTGATATTGCTTTGTAAGTAAATACCACAACTTCTTTATCCATTTTTCACTTTCTGCGATGTTGAACTTGTACTGTAAACGAGGTTCTTGTAAACAGAGGCGTCCCAAACTTTGGGGTGGCTGTGTCTTTTTGATTTTAATTTCCCTAAGCTATAGGACCATAAGTGGAAGTGCCCTAGGCTCTGTTGCTTTGTTTTTTAGATGTTTCAGGAAACACCATACACTTCTCCCGAGTGGTTGTTGGCAATTTACATCCCGCCCATCAGCATAACAAGGCTCCCAGTTCTCCATGGCCTGTCCTGCCTTTCTGGATTTTACACTTTTTTCAGATGGCCCTTTTGACCGGGGGGAAGTGAGACTTCATTGTAGTGCAGATTTCCTTTGCAAGCTTGCTTGGTTGGCCAAAAAGTGCGTATGCGTTTTTTCCTGAATATATTCAGGAAAAAACGCATACGCCCTTTTTGGCCAAGTGCATCATTGTGGACGTTCTGCCTCTTTTCCTATGCTTTCAATGCAATTCCAGTCTACCTCCTGAAATCGGTTTCCTGCAATTCTGCCCCGCTTTCAAGTCCTCTTGGCAGCCTTACTTCAGTATATTTTTGGACGATAGCTGTCATTTATAACTCTGCAGGTTTGTGAATTACAGTGCCCCTGAGCTCCTTTGTTCAACTCGCTTTCTTTTGAGCTGGCCGCAACACCGCAGGATGGCTTCAGGCTCTAATCTGGTTCCGGTACGGCACGCTGAGCCTTTGGTTAATTCCTCTTCCTGGTGGGAAATGAGAGTTAAATTTGCCCGTCCAGACACCTCCAGCTAGCCTCTCATTGGTTCTCGCTATTCCTGTTCATCTTCCGCAGAAATTGCAAACTGGGCCAAACAGGAGGTTAAAGGCGCTGACTCTCCAAGTGGGGAGAGTGTTAGTAAAGCGTCTGGAATGTTGCACCCGAGTACCAGGGGAGGAAAACTGAGACATATTTGAACACGTCTCCCGTTCACATGGTTGATCACACTTGGGTTCCACATGCATGTTTTAGCTGAAGGAAGAATACCTTAAACCTGGGTAGTTGAAACCCGTGGAATGGGTACCATGCAATATGACTTCAAAGGGTCTTCATTTGCTCACCGAACCTCTCCAATCCTATCACTGCTGCGTTTATGCCCCTGTACACATGCTTGATTCTCTTTCGGAGACATAGCAATCCATAGGTTTTAAGATACTTACTAGTCAGGTACATTCTTAGGCGTTTAATATGCGGTGTTGAGTCCATTTCGTTGAGCAAGGAGTAGCTCTTGTCTATTCCATATTTGGCTTAAGGAACTTTATCTGTGCTCATTTCAATCTCTGGTTTTATGCAGCAACCCAACTCACCTTTCCCCTTAAGCAAGCATAAGTTGGTTTTCTAAATTTGAGACCCTGTTCTGTTTTGGAATTCAGTTCCTGTGTAGCCAAGTTTACATTCCGTGTATTAGTGATATCTTATGATGTTTCTTTTTCTGTGTGACTTATTTCAGTTAGAATCATCGTACCTGAATCTACTCATTATGCTGCTACGGGCCTGATGACATAGATTTCATTGCTGAGTGATACTGCATTGTACGTAAGTACCACAAGTTCTTTATCCATTTTTCACTTTCTGCGATGTTGAACTTGTACTGTAAACGAGGTTCTTGTAAACAGAGCCGTTCCAAACTTTGGGGTGGCTGTGTCTTTTTGATTTTAATTTCCCTAAGCTATAGGACCATAAGTGGAAGTGCCCTAGGCTCTGTTGCTTTGTTTTTTAGATGTTTCAGGAAACACCATACACTTCTCCCGAGTGTCTGTTGGCAATTTACATCCCGCCCATCAGCATAACAAGGCTCCCAGTTCTCCATGGCCTGTCCTGCCTTTCTGGATTTTACACTTTTTTCAGATGGCCCTTTTGACCAGGGGGAAGAGAGACTTCATTGTAGTGCAGATTTCCTTTGCAAGCTTGTTTGGTTGGCCAAAAAGGGCGTATGCGTTTTTTCCTGAATATATTCAGGAAAAAACGCATACGCCCTTTTTGGCCAAGTGCATCATTGTGGACGTTCTGCCTCTTTTCCTATGCTTTCAATGCAATTCCAGTCTACCTCCTGAAATCGGTTTCCTGCAATTCTGCCCCGCTTTCAAGTCCTCTTGGCAGCCTTACTTCAGTCTATTTTTGGACGATAGCTGTCATTTATAACTCTGCAGGTTTGTGAATTACAGTGCCCCTGAGCTCCTTTCTTCAACTCGCTTTCTTTTGAGCTGGCCGCAACACCGCAGGATGGCTTCAGGCCCTAATCTGGTTCCGGTATGGCACGCTGAGCCTTTGGTTATTTCCTCTTCCTGGTGGGAAATGAGAGTTAAATTTGCCCGTCCAGACACCTCCAGCTAGCCTCTCATTGGTTCTCGCTATTCCTGTTCATCTTCCGCAGAAATTGCAAACTGGGCCAAACAGGAGGTTAAAGGCGCTGACTCTCCAAGTGGGGAGAGAGTTAGTAAAGCGTCTGGAATGTTGCACCTGAGTACCAGGGGAGGAAAACTGAGACATATTTGAACACGTCTCCCGATCACATGGTTGATCATACTTGGGTTTCACATGCATGTTTTAGCTGAAGGAAGAATACCTTAAACCTCGGTAGTTGAAACCCGTGGAATGGGTACCATGCAATATGACTTCAAAGGGTCTTCATTTGCTCACCGAACCTCTCCAATCCTATCACTGCTGCGTTTATGCCCCTGTACACATGCTTGATTCTCTTTTGGAGACATAGCAATCCATAGGTTTTAAGATACTTACTAGTCAGGAACATTCTTAGGCGTTTAATATGGGGTGTTGAGTCCATTTCGTTGAGCAAGGAGTAGCTCTTGTCTATTCCATATTTGGCTTAAGGAACTTTATCTGTGCTCATTTCAATCTCTGGTTTTATGCAGCACCCCAACTCACCTTTACCCTTAAGCAAGCATAAGTTGGTTTTCTAAATTTGAGACCCTGTTCTGTTCTGTAATTCAGTTCCTGTGTAGGCAAGTTTACATTCCGTGTATTAGTGATATCTTATGATGTTTCTTTTTCTGTGTGACTTATTTCAGTTAGAATCATCATACCTGAATCCACTCATTGTGATGCTAAGGGCCTGATGACATAGAATTCATTGCTGAGTGATATTGCTTTGTAAGTAAATACCACAACTTCTTTATCCATTTTT
Organism: Delphinus delphis; assembly: GCF_949987515.2. Classification (NCBI taxonomy): domain Eukaryota; kingdom Metazoa; phylum Chordata; class Mammalia; order Artiodactyla; family Delphinidae; genus Delphinus; species Delphinus delphis. The sequence continues at coordinate 237,235 of NW_027192908.1, read as the reverse complement.
CACTTTCTGCGATGTTGAACTTGTACTGTAAACGAGGTTCTTGTAAACAGAGGCGTCCCAAACTTTTGGGTGGCTGTGTCTTTTTGATTTTAATTTCCCTAAGCTATAGGACCATAAGTGGCAGTGCCCTAGGCTCTGTTGCTTTGTTTTTTAGATGTTTCAGGAAACACCATACACTTCTCCCGAGTGGTTGTTGGCAATTTACATCCCGCCCATCAGCATAACAAGGCTCCCAGTTCTCCATGGCCTGTCCTGCCTTTCTGGATTTTACACTTTTTTCAGATGGCCCTTTTGACCGGGGGGAAGTGAGACTTCATTGTAGTGCAGATTTCCTTTGCAAGCTTGCTTGGTTGGCCAAAAAGGGCGTATGCGTTTTTTCCTGAATATATTCAGGAAAAAACGCATACGCCCTTTTTGGCCAAGTGCATCATTGTGGACGTTCTGCCTCTTTTCCTATGCTTTCAATGCAATTCCAGTCTACCTCCTGAAATCGGTTTCCTGCAATTCTGCCCCGCTTTCAAGTCCTCTTGGCAGCCTTACTTCAGTATATTTTTGGACGATAGCTGTCATTTATAACTCTGCAGGTTTGTGAATTACAGTGCCCCTGAGCTCCTTTGTTCAACTCGCTTTCTTTTGAGCTGGCCGCAACACCGCAGGATGGCTTCAGGCCCTAATCTGGTTCCGGTACGGCACGCTGAGCCTTTGGTTATTTCCTGTTCCTGGTGGGAAATGAGAGTTAAATTTGCCCGTCCAGACACCTCCAGCTAGCCTCTCATTGGTTCTCGCTATTCCTGTTCATCTTCCGCAGAAATTGCAAACTGGGCCAAACAGGAGGTTAAAGGCGCTGACTCTCCAAGTGGGGAGAGTGTTAGTAAAGCGTCTGGAATGTTGCACCCGAGTACCAGGGGAGGAAAACTGAGACATATTTGAACACGTCTCCCGTTCACATGGTTGATCACACTTGGGTTCCACATGCATGTTTTAGCTGAAGGAAGAATACCTTAAACCTGGGTAGTTGAAACCCGTGGAATGGGTACCATGCAATATGACTTCAAAGGGTCTTCATTTGCTCACCGAACCTCTCCAATCCTATCACTGCTGCGTTTATGCCCCTGTACACATGCTTGATTCTCTTTCGGAGACATAGCAATCCATAGGTTTTAAGATACTTACTAGTCAGGTACATTCTTAGGCGTTTAATATGCGGTGTTGAGTCCATTTCGTTGAGCAAGGAGTAGCTCTTGTCTATTCCATATTTGGCTTAAGGAACTTTATCTGTGCTCATTTCAATCTCTGGTTTTATGCAGCAACCCAACTCACCTTTCCCCTTAAGCAAGCATAAGTTGGTTTTCTAAATTTGAGACCCTGTTCTGTTTTGGAATTCAGTTCCTGTGTAGCCAAGTTTACATTCCGTGTATTAGTGATATCTTATGATGTTTCTTTTTCTGTGTGACTTATTTCAGTTAGAATCATCATACCTGAATCTACTCATTATGCTGCTACGGGCCTGATGACATAGATTTCATTGCTGAGTGATACTGCATTGTACGTAAGTACCACAAGTTCTTTATCCATTTTTCACTTTCTGCGATGTTGAACTTGTACTGTAAACGAGGTTCTTGTAAACAGAGCCGTTCCAAACTTTGGGGTGGCTGTGTCTTTTTGATTTTAATTTCCCTAAGCTATAGGACCATAAGTGGAAGTGCCCTAGGCTCTGTTGCTTTGTTTTTTAGATGTTTCAGGAAACACCATACACTTCTCCCGAGTGGTTGTTGGCAATTTACATCCCGCCCATCAGCATAACAAGGCTCCCAGTTCTCCATGGCCTGTCCTGCCTTTCTGGATTTTACACTTTTTTCAGATGGCCCTTTTGACCGTGGGGAAGTGAGACTTCATTGTAGTGCAGATTTCCTTTGCAAGCTTGCTTGGTTGGCCAAAAAGGGCGTATGCGTTTTTTCCTGAATATATTCAGGAAAAAACGCATACGCCCTTTTTGGCCAAGTGCATCATTGTGGACGTTCTGCCTCTTTTCCTATGCTTTCAATGCAATTCCAGTCTACCTCCTGAAATCGGTTTCCTGCAATTCTGCCCCGCTTTCAAGTCCTCTTGGCAGCCTTACTTCAGTCTATTTTTGGACGATAGCTGTCATTTATAACTCTGCAGGTTTGTGAATTACAGTGCCCCCGAGCTCCTTTCTTCAACTCGCTTTCTTGTGACCTGGCCGCAACACCGCAGGATGGCTTCAGGACCTAATCTGGTTCTGGCACGGCACGCTGAGCCTTTGGTTAATTCCTCTTCCTGGTGGGAAATGAGAGTTAAATTTGCCCGTCCAGACACCTCCAGCTAGTCTCTCATTGGTTCTCGCTATTCCTGTTCATCTTCCGCAGAAATTGCAAACTGGGCCAAACAGGAGGTTAAAGGGACTGACTCTCCAAGTCGGGAGAGTGTTAGTAAAGCGTCTGGAATGTTGCACCCGAGTACCAGGGTACGAAAACTGAGACATATTTGAACACATCTCCCGATCACATGGTTGATCATACTCTAGGTTCCACATGCATGTTTTAGCTGAAGGAAGAATACCTTAAACCTGGGTAGTTGAAACCCGTGGAATGGGTACCATGCAATATGACTTCAAAGGGTCTTCATTTGCGCACCGAACCTCTCCAATCCTATCACTGCTGCGTTTATGCCCCTGTACACATGCTTGATTCTCTTTTGGAGACATAGCAATCCATAGGTTTTAAGATACTTACTAGTCAGGAACATTCTTAGGCGTTTAATATGGGGTGTTGAGTCCATTTCGTTGAGCAAGGAGTAGCTCTTGTCTATTCCATATTTGGCTTAAGGAAATTTATCTGTGCTCATTTCAATCTCTGGTTTTATGCAGCAACCCAACTCACCTTTACCCTTAAGCAAGCATAAGTTGGTTTTCTAAATTTGAGACCCTGTTCTGTTCTGTAATTCAGTTCCTGTGTAGCCAAGTTTACATTCCGTGTATTACTGATATCTTATGATGTTTCTTTTTCTGTGTGACTTATTTCAGTTAGAATCATCATACCTGAATCCACTCATTGTGCTGCTACGGGCCTGATGACACAGATTTCATTGCTGAGTGATATTGCTTTGTAAGTAAATACCACAACTTCTTTATCCATTTTTCACTTTCTGCGATGTTGAACTTGTACTGTAAATGAGGTTCTTGTAAACAGAGCAGTTCCAAACTTTGGGGTGGCTGTGTCTTTTTGATTTTAATTTCCCTAAGCTATAGGACCATAAGTGGAAGTGCCCTAGGCTCTGTTGCTTTGTTTTTTAGATGTTTCAGGAAACACCATACACTTCTCCCAAGTGTCTGTTGGCAATTTACATCCCGCCCATCAGCATAACAAGGCTCCCAGTTCTCAATGGCCTGTTGTCTTTCTGGATTTTACACTTTTTTCAGATGGCCCTTTTGACCGGGGGGAAGTGAGACTTCATTGTAGTGCAGATTTCCTTTGCAAGCTTGCTTGGTTGGCCAAAAAGGGCGTATGCGTTTTTTCCTGAATATATTCAGGAAAAAACGCATACGCCCTTTTTGGCCAAGTGCATCATTGTGGACGTTCTGCCTCTTTTCCTATGCTTTCAATGCAATTCCAGTCTACCTCCTGAAATCGGTTTCCTGCAATGCTGCCCCACTTTCAAGTCCTCTTGGCAGCCTTACTTCAGTCTATTTTTGGACGATAGCTGTCATTTATAACTCTGCAGGTTTGTGAATTACAGTGCCCCTGAGCTCCTTTCTTCAACTCGCTTTCTTGTGAACTGGCTGCAACACCGCATGATGGCTTCAGGCTCTAATCTGGTTCCGGCCCGGCATGCTGAGCCTTTGGTTAATTCCTCTTCCTGGTGGGAAATGAGAGTTAAATTTGCCCGTCCAGACACCTCCAGCTAGCCTCTCATTGGTTCTCGCTATTCCTGTTCATCTTCCGCAGAAATTGCAAACTGGGCCAAACAGGAGGTTAAAGGCGCTGACTCTCCAAGTGGGGAGAGTGTTAGTAAAGCGTCTGGAATATTGCACCCGAGTACCAGGGGAGGAAAACTGAGACATATTTGAACACGTCTCCCGTTCACATGGTTGACCATACTTGGGTTCCACATGCATGTTTTAGCTGAAGGAAGAATACCTTAAACCTGGAGAGTTAAGACCCGTGTAATGGGTACCATGCAATATGACTTCAAAGGGTCTTCATTTGCTCACCGAACCTCTCCAATCCTATCACTGCTGCGTTTATGCCCCTGTACACATGCTTGATTCTCTTTCGGAGACATAGCAATCCATAGGTTTTTAAGATACTTACTAGTCAGGTACATTCTTAGGCGTTTAATATGCGGTGTTGAGTCCATTTCGTTGAGCAAGGAGTAGCTCTTGTCTATTCCATATTTGACTTAAGAACTTTATCTGTGCTCATTTCAATCTCTGGTTTTATGCAGCACCCCAACTCACCTTTCCCCTTAAGCAAGCATAAGTTGGTTTTCTAAATTTGAGACCCTGTTCTGTTCTGTAATTCAGTTCCTGTGTAGCCAAGTTTACATTCCGTGTATTACTGATATCTTATGATGTTTCTTTTTCTGTGTGACTTACTTCAGTTAGAATCATCATACCTGAATCCACTCATTGTGCTGCTACGGGCCTGATGACACAGATTTCATTGCTGAGTGATATTGCTTTGTAAGTAAATACCACAACTTCTTTATCCATTTTTCACTTTCTGCGATGTTGAACTTGTACTGTAAACGAGGTTCTTGTAAACAGAGGCGTCCCAAACTTTGGGGTGGCTGTGTCTTTTTGATTTTAATTTCCCTAAGCTATAGGACCATAAGTGGAAGTGCCCTAGGTTCTGTTGCTTTGTTTTTTAGATGTTTCAGGAAACACCATACACTTCTCCCGAGTGGTTGTTGGCAATTTACATCCCGCCCATCAGCATAACAAGGCTCCCAGTTCTCCATGGCCTGTCCTGCCTTTCTGGATTTTACACTTTTTTCAGATGGCCCTTTTGACCGGGGGGAAGTGAGACTTCATTGTAGTGCAGATTTCCTTTGCAAGCTTGCTTGGTTGGCCAAAAAGTGCGTATGCGTTTTTTCCTGAATATATTCAGGAAAAAACGCATACGCCCTTTTTGGCCAAGTGCATCATTGTGGACGTTCTGCCTCTTTTCCTATGCTTTCAATGCAATTCCAGTCTACCTCCTGAAATCGGTTTCCTGCAATTCTGCCCCGCTTTCAAGTCCTCTTGGCAGCCTTACTTCAGTATATTTTTGGACGATAGCTGTCATTTATAACTCTGCAGGTTTGTGAATTACAGTGCCCCTGAGCTCCTTTGTTCAACTCGCTTTCTTTTGAGCTGGCCGCAACACCGCAGGATGGCTTCAGGCTCTAATCTGGTTCCGGTACGGCACGCTGAGCCTTTGGTTAATTCCTCTTCCTGGTGGGAAATGAGAGTTAAATTTGCCCGTCCAGACACCTCCAGCTAGCCTCTCATTGGTTCTCGCTATTCCTGTTCATCTTCCGCAGAAATTGCAAACTGGGCCAAACAGGAGGTTAAAGGCGCTGACTCTCCAAGTGGGGAGAGTGTTAGTAAAGCGTCTGGAATGTTGCACCCGAGTACCAGGGGAGGAAAACTGAGACATATTTGAATACGTCTCCCGTTCACATGGTTGATCACACTTGGGTTCCACATGCATGTTTTAGCTGAAGGAAGAATACCTTAAACCTGGGTAGTTGAAACCCGTGGAATGGGTACCATGCAATATGACTTCAAAGGGTCTTCATTTGCTCACCGAACCTCTCCAATCCTATCACTGCTGCGTTTATGCCCCTGTACACATGCTTGATTCTCTTTCGGAGACATAGCAATCCATAGGTTTTAAGATACTTACTAGTCAGGTACATTCTTAGGCGTTTAATATGCGGTGTTGAGTCCATTTCGTTGAGCAAGGAGTAGCTCTTGTCTATTCCATATTTGGCTTAAGGAACTTTATCTGTGCTCATTTCAATCTCTGGTTTTATGCAGCAACCCAACTCACCTTTCCCCTTAAGCAAGCATAAGTTGGTTTTCTAAATTTGAGACCCTGTTCTGTTTTGGAATTCAGTTCCTGTGTAGCCAAGTTTACATTCCGTGTATTAGTGATATCTTATGATGTTTCTTTTTCTGTGTGACTTATTTCAGTTAGAATCATCGTACCTGAATCTACTCATTATGCTGCTACGGGCCTGATGACATAGATTTCATTGCTGAGTGATACTGCATTGTACGTAAGTACCACAAGTTCTTTATCCATTTTTCACTTTCTGCGATGTTGAACTTGTACTGTAAACGAGGTTCTTGTAAACAGAGCCGTTCCAAACTTTGGGGTGGCTGTGTCTTTTTGATTTTAATTTCCCTAAGCTATAGGACCATAAGTGGAAGTGCCCTAGGCTCTGTTGCTTTGTTTTTTAGATGTTTCAGGAAACACCATACACTTCTCCCGAGTGTCTGTTGGCAATTTACATCCCGCCCATCAGCATAACAAGGCTCCCAGTTCTCCATGGCCTGTCCTGCCTTTCTGGATTTTACACTTTTTTCAGATGGCCCTTTTGACCAGGGGGAAGAGAGACTTCATTGTAGTGCAGATTTCCTTTGCAAGCTTGTTTGGTTGGCCAAAAAGGGCGTATGCGTTTTTTCCTGAATATATTCAGGAAAAAACGCATACGCCCTTTTTGGCCAAGTGCATCATTGTGGACGTTCTGCCTCTTTTCCTATGCTTTCAATGCAATTCCAGTCTACCTCCTGAAATCGGTTTCCTGCAATTCTGCCCCGCTTTCAAGTCCTCTTGGCAGCCTTACTTCAGTCTATTTTTGGACGATAGCTGTCATTTATAACTCTGCAGGTTTGTGAATTACAGTGCCCCTGAGCTCCTTTCTTCAACTCGCTTTCTTTTGAGCTGGCCGCAACACCGCAGGATGGCTTCAGGCCCTAATCTGGTTCCGGTACGGCACGCTGAGCCTTTGGTTATTTCCTCTTCCTGGTGGGAAATGAGAGTTAAATTTGCCCGTCCAGACACCTCCAGCTAGCCTCTCATTGGTTCTCGCTATTCCTGTTCATCTTCCGCAGAAATTGCAAACTGGGCCAAACAGGAGGTTAAAGGCGCTGACTCTCCAAGTGGGGAGAGAGTTAGTAAAGCGTCTGGAATGTTGCACCTGAGTACCAGGGGAGGAAAACTGAGACATATTTGAACACGTCTCCCGATCTCATGGTTGATCATACTTGGGTTTCACATGCATGTTTTAGCTGAAGGAAGAATACCTTAAACCTGGGTAGTTGAAACCCGTGGAATGGGTACCATGCAATATGACTTCAAAGGGTCTTCATTTGCTCACCGAACCTCTCCAATCCTATCACTGCTGCGTTTATGCCCCTGTACACATGCTTGATTCTCTTTTGGAGACATAGCAATCCATAGGTTTTAAGATACTTACTAGTCAGGAACATTCTTAGGCATTTAATATGGGGTGTTGAGTCCATTTCGTTGAGCAAGGAGTAGCTCTTGTCTATTCCATATTTGGCTTAAGGAACTTTATCTGTGCTCATTTCAATCTCTGGTTTTATGCAGCACCCCAACTCACCTTTACCCTTAAGCAAGCATAAGTTGGTTTTCTAAATTTGAGACCCTGTTCTGTTCTGTAATTCAGTTCCTGTGTAGGCAAGTTTACATTCCGTGTATTAGTGATATCTTATGATGTTTCTTTTTCTGTGTGACTTATTTCAGTTAGAATCATCATACCTGAATCCACTCATTGTGATGCTAAGGGCCTGATGACATAGAATTCATTGCTGAGTGATATTGCTTTGTAAGTAAATACCACAACTTCTTTATCCATTTTTCACTTTCTGCGATGTTGAACTTGTACTGTAAACGAGGTTCTTGTAAACAGAGGCGTCCCAAACTTTTGGGTGGCTGTGTCTTTTTGATTTTAATTTCCCTAAGCTATAGGACCATAAGTGGCAGTGCCCTAGGCTCTGTTGCTTTGTTTTTTAGATGTTTCAGGAAACACCATACACTTCTCCCGAGTGGTTGTTGGCAATTTACATCCCGCCCATCAGCATAACAAGGCTCCCAGTTCTCCATGGCCTGTCCTGACTTTCTGGATTTTACACTTTTTTCAGATGGCCCTTTTGACCGGGGGGAAGTGAGACTTCATTGTAGTGCAGATTTCCTTTGCAAGCTTGCTTGGTTGGCCAAAAAGGGCGTATGCGTTTTTTCCTGAATATATTCAGGAAAAAACGCATACGCCCTTTTTGGCCAAGTGCATCATTGTGGACGTTCTGCCTCTTTTCCTATGCTTTCAATGCAATTCCAGTCTACCTCCTGAAATCGGTTTCCTGCAATGCTGCCCCGCTTTCAAGTCCTCTTGGCAGCCTTACTTCAGTCTATTTTTGGACGATAGCTGTCATTTATAACTCTGCAGGTTTGTGAATTACAGTGCCCCTGAGCTCCTTTCTTCAACTCGCTTTCTTGTGACCTGGCTGCAACACCGCATGATGGCTTCAGGCCCTAATCTGGTTCCGGCCCGGCATGCTGAGCCTTTGGTTAATTCCTCTTCCTGGTGGGAAATGAGAGTTAAATTTGCCCGTCCAGACACCTCCAGCTAGCCTCTCATTGGTTCTCGCTATTCCTGTTCATCTTCCGCAGAAATTGCAAACTGGGCCAAACAGGAGGTTAAAGGCGCTGACTCTCCAAGTGGGGAGAGTGTTAGTAAAGCGTCTGGAATGTTGCACCCGAGTAGCAGGGGAGGAAAACTGAGACATATTTGAACACGTCTCCCGTTCACATGGTTGACCATACTTGGGTTCCACATGCATGTTTTAGCTGAAGGAAGAATACCTTAAACCTGGAGAGTTAAGACCCGTGTAATGGGTACCATGCAATATGACTTCAAAGGGTCTTCATTTGCTCACCGAACCTCTCCAATCCTATCACTGCTGCGTTTATGCCCCTGTACACATGCTTGATTCTCTTTCGGAGACATAGCAATCCATAGGTTTTTAAGATACTTACTAGTCAGGTACATTCTTAGGCGTTTAATATGCGGTGTTGAGTCCATTTCGTTGAGCAAGGAGTAGCTCTTGTCTATTCCATATTTGACTTAAGGAACTTTATCTGTGCTCATTTCAATCTCTGGTTTTATGCAGCACCCCAACTCACCTTTACCCTTAAGCAAGCATAAGTTGGTTTTCTAAATTTGAGACCCTGTTCTGTTCTGTAATTCAGTTCCTGTGTAGCCAAGTTTACATTCCGTGTATTAGTGATATCTTATGATGTTTCTTTTTCTGTGTGACTTACTTCAGTTAGAATCATCATACCTGAATCCACTCATTGTGCTGCTACGGGCCTGATGACACAGATTTCATTGCTGAGTGATATTGCTTTGTAAGTAAATACCACAACTTCTTTATCCATTTTTCACTTTCTGCGATGTTGAACTTGTACGGTAAACGAGGTTCTTGTAAACAGAGGCGTCCCAAACTTTGGGGTGGCTGTGTCTTTTTGATTTTAATTTCCCTAAGCTATAGGACCATAAGTGGAAGTGCCCTAGGTTCTGTTGCTTTGTTTTTTAGATGTTTCAGGAAACACCATACACTTCTCCCGAGTGGTTGTTGGCAATTTACATCCCGCCCATCAGCATAACAAGGCTCCCAGTTCTCCATGGCCTGTCCTGCCTTTCTGGATTTTACACTTTTTTCAGATGGCCCTTTTGACCGGGGGGAAGTGAGACTTCATTGTAGTGCAGATTTCCTTTGCAAGCTTGCTTGGTTGGCCAAAAAGTGCGTATGCGTTTTTTCCTGAATATATTCAGGAAAAAACGCATACGCCCTTTTTGGCCAAGTGCATCATTGTGGACGTTCTGCCTCTTTTCCTATGCTTTCAATGCAATTCCAGTCTACCTCCTGAAATCGGTTTCCTGCAATTCTGCCCCGCTTTCAAGTCCTCTTGGCAGCCTTACTTCAGTATATTTTTGGACGATAGCTGTCATTTATAACTCTGCAGGTTTGTGAATTACAGTGCCCCTGAGCTCCTTTGTTCAACTCGCTTTCTTTTGAGCTGGCCGCAACACCGCAGGATGGCTTCAGGCTCTAATCTGGTTCCGGTACGGCACGCTGAGCCTTTGGTTAATTCCTCTTCCTGGTGGGAAATGAGAGTTAAATTTGCCCGTCCAGACACCTCCAGCTAGCCTCTCATTGGTTCTCGCTATTCCTGTTCATCTTCCGCAGAAATTGCAAACTGGGCCAAACAGGAGGTTAAAGGCGCTGACTCTCCAAGTGGGGAGAGTGTTAGTAAAGCGTCTGGAATGTTGCACCCGAGTACCAGGGGAGGAAAACTGAGACATATTTGAACACGTCTCCCGTTCACATGGTTGATCACACTTGGGTTCCACATGCATGTTTTAGCTGAAGGAAGAATACCTTAAACCTGGGTAGTTGAAACCCGTGGAATGGGTACCATGCAATATGACTTCAAAGGGTCTTCATTTGCTCACCGAACCTCTCCAATCCTATCACTGCTGCGTTTATGCCCCTGTACACATGCTTGATTCTCTTTCGGAGACATAGCAATCCATAGGTTTTAAGATACTTACTAGTCAGGTACATTCTTAGGCGTTTAATATGCGGTGTTGAGTCCATTTCGTTGAGCAAGGAGTAGCTCTTGTCTATTCCATATTTGGCTTAAGGAACTTTATCTGTGCTCATTTCAATCTCTGGTTTTATGCAGCAACCCAACTCACCTTTCCCCTTAAGCAAGCATAAGTTGGTTTTCTAAATTTGAGACCCTGTTCTGTTTTGGAATTCAGTTCCTGTGTAGCCAAGTTTACATTCCGTGTATTAGTGATATCTTATGATGTTTCTTTTTCTGTGTGACTTATTTCAGTTAGAATCATCGTACCTGAATCTACTCATTATGCTGCTACGGGCCTGATGACATAGATTTCATTGCTGAGTGATACTGCATTGTACGTAAGTACCACAAGTTCTTTATCCATTTTTCACTTTCTGCGATGTTGAACTTGTACTGTAAACGAGGTTCTTGTAAACAGAGCCGTTCCAAACTTTGGGGTGGCTGTGTCTTTTTGATTTTAATTTCCCTAAGCTATAGGACCATAAGTGGAAGTGCCCTAGGCTCTGTTGCTTTGTTTTTTAGATGTTTCAGGAAACACCATACACTTCTCCCGAGTGGTTGTTGGCAATTTACATCCCGCCCATCAGCATAACAAGGCTCCCAGTTCTCCATGGCCTGTCCTGCCTTTCTGGATTTTACACTTTTTTCAGATGGCCCTTTTGACCGGGGGGAAGTGAGACTTCATTGTAGTGCAGATTTCCTTTGCAAGCTTGCTTGGTTGGCCAAAAAGTGCGTATGCGTTTTTTCCTGAATATATTCAGGAAAAAACGCATACGCCCTTTTTGGCCAAGTGCATCATTGTGGACGTTCTGCCTCTTTTCCTATGCTTTCAATGCAATTCCAGTCTACCTCCTGAAATCGGTTTCCTGCAATGCTGCCCCGCTTTCAAGTCCTCTTGGCAGCCTTACTTCAGTCTATTTTTGGACGATAGCTGTCATTTATAACTCTGCAGGTTTGTGAATTACAGTGCCCCTGAGCTCCTTTCTTCAACTCGCTTTCTTGTGACCTGGCTGCAACACCGCATGATGGCTTCAGGCCCTAATCTGGTTCCGGCCCGGCATGCTGAGCCTTTGGTTAATTCCTCTTCCTGGTGGGAAATGAGAGTTAAATTTGCCCGTCCAGACACCTCCAGCTAGCCTCTCATTGGTTCTCGCTATTCCTGTTCATCTTCCGCAGAAATTGCAAACTGGGCCAAACAGGAGGTTAAAGGCGCTGACTCTCCAAGTGGGGAGAGTGTTAGTAAAGCGTCTGGAATGTTGCACCCGAGTAGCAGGGGAGGAAAACTGAGACATATTTGAACACGTCTCCCGTTCACATGGTTGACCATACTTGGGTTCCACATGCATGTTTTAGCTGAAGGAAGAATACCTTAAACCTGGAGAGTTAAGACCCGTGTAATGGGTACCATGCAATATGACTTCAAAGGGTCTTCATTTGCTCACCGAACCTCTCCAATCCTATCACTGCTGCGTTTATGCCCCTGTACACATGCTTGATTCTCTTTTGGAGACATAGCAATCCATAGGTTTTAAGATACTTACTAGTCAGGAACATTCTTAGGCGTTTAATATGGGGTGTTGAGTCCATTTCGTTGAGCAAGGAGTAGCTCTTGTCTATTCCATATTTGGCTTAAGGAACTTTATCTGTGCTCATTTCAATCTCTGGTTTTATGCAGCACCCCAACTCACCTTTACCCTTAAGCAAGCATAAGTTGGTTTTCTAAATTTGAGACCCTGTTCTGTTCTGTAATTCAGTTCCTGTGTAGGCAAGTTTACATTCCGTGTATTAGTGATATCTTATGATGTTTCTTTTTCTGTGTGACTTATTTCAGTTAGAATCATCATACCTGAATCCACTCATTGCGATGCTAAGGGCCTGATGACATAGATTTCATTGCTGAGTGATATTGCTTTGTAAGTGAATACCACAACTTCTTTATCCATTTTTCACTTTCTGCGATGTTGAACTTGTACGGTAAACGAGGTTCTTGTAAACAGAGCCGTTCCAAACTTTGGGGTGGCTGTGTCTTTTTGATTTTAATTTCCCTAAGCTATAGGACCATAAGTGGAAGTGCCCTAGGCTCTGTTGCTTTGTTTTTTAGATGTTTCAGGAAACACCATACACTTCTCCCAAGTGTCTGTTGGCAATTTACATCTCGCCCATCAGCATAACAAGGCTCCCAGTTCTCAATGGCCTGTTGCCTTTCTGGATTTTACACTTTTTTCAGATGGCCCTTTTGACCGGGGGGAAGTGAGACTTCATTGTAGTGCAGATTTCCTTTGCAAGTTTGCTTGGTTGGCCAAAAAGGGCGTATGCGTTTTTTCCTGAATATATTCAGGAAAAAACGCATACGCCCTTTTTGGCCAAGTGCATCATTGTGGACGTTCTGCCTCTTTTCCTATGCTTTCAATGCAATTCCAGTCTACCTCCTGAAATCGGTTTCCTGCAATTCTGCCCCGCTTTCAAGTCCTCTTGGCAGCCTTACTTCAGTCTATTTTTGGACGATAGCTGTCATTTATAACTCTGCAGGTTTGTGAATTACAGTGCCCCTGAGCTCCTTTCTTCAACTCGCTTTCTTGTGACCTGGCCGCAACACCGCAGGATGGCTTCAGGCCCTAATCTGGTTCCGGCCCGGCATGCTGAGCCTTTGGTTAATTCCTCTTCCTGGTGGGAAATGAGAGTTAAATTTGCCCGTCCAGACACCTCCAGCTAGCCTCTCATTGGTTCTCGCTATTCCTGTTCATCTTCCGCAGAAATTGCAAACTGGGCCAAACAGGAGGTTAAAGGGACTGACTCTCCAAGTGGGGAGAGTGTTAGTAAAGCGTCTGGAATGTTGCACCCGAGTACCAGGGGAGGAAAACTGAGACATATTTGAACACGTCTCCCGTTCACATGGTTGATCATACTCTGGGTTCCACATGCATGTTTTAGCTGAAGGAAGAATACCTTAAACCTGGAGAGTTGAGACCCGTGTAATGGGTACCATGCAATATAACTTCAAAGGGTCTTCATTTGCTCACCGAACCTCTCCAATCCTATCACTGCTGTGTTTATTCCCCTGTACACACGCTTGATTCTCTTTTGGAGACATAGCAATCCATAGGTTTTAAGATACTTACTAGTCAGGTACATTCTTAGGGGTTTAATATGGGGTTTTGAGTCCATTTGGTTGAGCAAGGAGTAGCTCTTGTCTATTCCATATTTGGCTTAAGGAACTTTATCTGTGCTCATTTCAATCTCTGGTTTTATGCAGCACCCCAACTCACCTTTACCCTTAAGCAAGCATAAGTTGGTTTTCTAAATTTGAGACCCTGTTCTGTTCTGTAATTCAGTTCCTGTGTAGCCAAGTTTACATTCCGTGTATTACTGATATCTTATGATGTTTCTTTTTCTGTGTGACTTATTTCAGTTAGAATCATCATACCTGAATCCACTCATTGTGATGCTAAGGGCCTGATGACATAGAATTCATTGCTGAGTGATATTGCTTTGTAAGTAAATACCACAACTTCTTTATCCATTTTTCACTTTCTGCGATGTTGAACTTGTACTGTAAACGAGGTTCTTGTAAACAGAGGCGTCCCAAACTTTTGGGTGGCTGTGTCTTTTTGATTTTAATTTCCCTAAGCTATAGGACCATAAGTGGCAGTGCCCTAGGCTCTGTTGCTTTGTTTTTTAGATGTTTCAGGAAACACCATACACTTCTCCCGAGTGGTTGTTGGCAATTTACATCCCGCCCATCAGCATAACAAGGCTCCCAGTTCTCCATGGCCTGTCCTGACTTTCTGGATTTTACACTTTTTTCAGATGGCCCTTTTGACCGGGGGGAAGTGAGACTTCATTGTAGTGCAGATTTCCTTTGCAAGCTTGCTTGGTTGGCCAAAAAGGGCGTATGTGTTTTTTCCTGAATATATTCAGGAAAAAACGCATACGCCCTTTTTGGCCAAGTGCATCATTGTGGACGTTCTGCCTCTTTTCCTATGCTTTCAATGCAATTCCAGTCTACCTCCTGAAATCGGTTTCCTGCAATTCTGCCCCGCTTTCAAGTCCTCTTGGCAGCCTTACTTCAGTCTATTTTTGGACGATAGCTGTCATTTATAACTCTGCAGGTTTGTGAATTACAGTGCCCCTGAGCTCCTTTCTTCAACTCGCTTTCTTGTGACCTGGCCGCAACACCGCAGGATGGCTTCAGGCCCTAATCTGGTTCCGGCACGGCACGCTGAGCCTTTGGTTATTTCCTCTTCCTGGTGGGAAATGAGAGTTAAATTTGCCCGTCCAGACACCTCCAGCTAGTCTCTCATTGGTTCTCGCTATTCCTGTTCATCTTCCGCAGAAATTGCAAACTGGGCCAAACAGGAGGTTAAAGGGACTGACTCTCCAAGTCGGGAGAGTGTTAGTAAAGCGTCTGGAATGTTGCACCCGAGTACCAGGGTACGAAAACTGAGACATATTTGAACACGTCTCCCGATCACATGGTTGATCATACTCTAGGTTCCACATGCATGTTTTAACTGAAGGAAGAATACCTTAAACCTGGGTAGTTGAAACCCGTGGAATGGGTACCATGCAATATGACTTCAAAGGGTCTTCATTTGCTCACCGAACCTCTCCAATCCTATCACTGCTGCGTTTATGCCCCTGTACACATGCTTGATTCTCTTTCGGAGACATAGCAATCCATAGGTTTTAAGATACTTACTAGTCAGGTACATTCTTTGGCGTTTAATATGCGGTGTTGAGTCCATTTCGTTGAGCAAGGAGTAGCTCTTGTCTATTCCATATTTGACTTAAGGAACTTTATCTGTGCTCATTTCAATCTCTGGTTTTATGCAACACCCCAACTCACCTTTCCCCTTAAGCAAGCATAAGTTGGTTTTCTAAATTTGAGTCCCTGTTCTGTTCTGTAATTCAGTTCCTGTGTAGCCAAGTTTACATTCCGTGTATTACTGATATCTTATGATGTTTCTTTTTCTGTGTGACTTACTTCAGTTAGAATCATCATACCTGAATCCACTCATTGTGCTGCTACGGGCCTGATGACACAGATTTCATTGCTGAGTGATATTGCTTTGTAAGTAAATACCACAACTTCTTTATCCATTTTTCACTTTCTGCGATGTTGAACTTGTACTGTAAACGAGGTTCTTGTAAACAGAGCCGTTCCAAACTTTGGGGTGGCTGTGTCTTTTTGATTTTAATTTCCCTAAGCTATAGGACCATAAGTGGAAGTACCCTAGGTTCTGTTGCTTTGTTTTTTAGATGTTTCAGGAAACACCATACACTTCTCCCGAGTGGTTGTTGGCAATTTACATCCCGCCCATCAGCATAACAAGGCTCCCAGTTCTCCATGGCCTGTCCTGCCTTTCTGGATTTTACACTTTTTTCAGATGGCCCTTTTGACCGGGGGGAAGTGAGACTTCATTGTAGTGCAGATTTCCTTTGCAAGCTTGCTTGGTTGGCCAAAAAGGGCGTATGCGTTTTTTCCTGAATATATTCAGGAAAAAACGCATACGCCCTTTTTGGCCAAGTGCATCATTGTGGACGTTCTGCCTCTTTTCCTATGCTTTCAATGCAATTCCAGTCTACCTCCTGAAATCGGTTTCCTGCAATTCTGCCCCGCTTTCAAGTCCTCTTGGCAGCCTTACTTCAGTCTATTTTTGGACGATAGCTGTCATTTATAACTCTGCAGGTTTGTGAATTACAGTGCCCCTGAGCTCCTTTGTTCAACTCGCTTTCTTTTGAGCTGGCCGCAACACCGCAGGAGGGCTTCAGGCCCTAATCTGGTTCCGGTACGGCACGCTGAGCCTTTGGTTATTTCCTCTTCCTGGTGGGAAATGAGAGTTAAATTTGCCCGTCCAGACACCTCCAGCTAGCCTCTCATTGGTTCTCGCTATTCCTGTTCATCTTCCGCAGAAATTGCAAACTGGGCCAAACAGGAGGTTAAAGGCGCTGACTCTCCAAGTGGGGAGAGTGTTAGTAAAGCGTCTGGAATGTTGCACCCGAGTACCAGGGGAGGAAAACTGAGACATATTTGAACACGTCTCCCGTTCACATGGTTGATCATACTTGGGTTCCACATGCATGTTTTAGCTGAAGGAAGAATACCTAAAACCTGGGTAGTTGAAACCCGTGGAATGGGTACCATGCAATATGACTTCAAAGGGTCTTCATTTGCTCACCGAACCTCTCCAATCCTATCACTGCTGCGTTTATGCCCCTGTACACATGCTTGATTCTCTTTTGGAGACATAGCAATCCATAGGTTTTAAGATACTTACTAGTCAGGTACATTCTTAGGCGTTTAATATGCGGTGTTGAGTCCATTTCGTTGAGCAAGGAGTAGCTCTTGTCTATTCCATATTTGGCTTAAGGAACTTTATCTGTGCTCATTTCAATCTCTGGTTTTATGCAGCAACCCAACTCACCTTTACCCTTAAGCAAGCATAAGTTGGTTTTCTAAATTTGAGACCCTGTTCTGTTTTGGAATTCAGTTCCTGTGTAGCCAAGTTTACATTCCGTGTATTACTGATATCTTATGATGTTTCTTTTTCTGTGTGACTTATTTCAGTTAGAATCATCGTACCTGAATCTACTCATTATGCTGCTACGGGCCTGATGACATAGATTTCATTGCTGAGTGATACTGCATTGTACGTAAGTACCACAAGTTCTTTATCCATTTTTCACTTTCTGCGATGTTGAACTTGTACTGTAAACGAGGTTCTTGTAAACAGAGCCGTTCCAAACTTTGGGGTGGCTGTGTCTTTTTGATTTTAATTTCCCTAAGCTATAGG
Source organism: Delphinus delphis (assembly GCF_949987515.2). Classification (NCBI taxonomy): domain Eukaryota; kingdom Metazoa; phylum Chordata; class Mammalia; order Artiodactyla; family Delphinidae; genus Delphinus; species Delphinus delphis. Next base: position 219,756 of record NW_027192908.1, on the reverse strand, counting down.
ACCATAAGTGGAAGTGCCCTAGGCTCTGTTGCTTTGTTTTTTAGATGTTTCAGGAAACACCATACACTTCTCCCGAGTGGTTGTTGGCAATTTACTTCCCGCCCATCAGCATAACAAGGCTCCCAGTTCTCCAAGGCCTGTCCTGCCTTTCTGGATTTTACACTTTTTTCAGATGGCCCTTTTGACCGGGGGGAAGTGAGACTTCATTGTAGTGCAGATTTCCTTTGCAAGCTTGCTTGGTTGGCCAAAAAGGGCGTATGCGTTTTTTCCTGAATATATTCAGGAAAAAACGCATATGCCCTTTTTGGCCAAGTGCATCATTGTGGACGTTCTGCCTCTTTTCCTATGCTTTCAATGCAATTCCAGTCTACCTCCTGAAATCGGTTTCCTGCAATTCTGCCCCGCTTTCAAGTCCTCTTGGCAGCCTTACTTCAGTCTATTTTTGGACGATAGCTGTCATTTATAACTCTGCAGGTTTGTGAATTACAGTGCCCCTGAGCTCCTTTGTTCAACTCGCTTTCTTTTGAGCTGGCCGCAACACCGCAGGATGGCTTCAGGCCCTAATCTGGTTCCGGTACGGCACGCTGAGCCTTTGGTTATTTCCTCTTCCTGGTGGGAAATGAGAGTTAAATTTGCCCGTCCAGACACCTCCAGCTAGCCTCTCATTGGTTCTCGCTATTCCTGTTCATCTTCCGCAGAAATTGCAAACTGGGCCAAACAGGAGGTTAAAGGCGCTGACTCTCCAAGTGGGGAGAGTGTTAGTAAAGCGTCTGGAATGTTGCACCCGAGTACCAGGGGAGGAAAACTGAGACATATTTGAACACGTCTCCCGTTCACATGGTTGATCATACTTGGGTTCCACATGCATGTTTTAGCTGAAGGAAGAATACCTTAAACCTGGAGAGTTAAGACCCGTGTAATGGGTACCATGCAATATGACTTCAAAGGGTCTTCATTTGCTCACCGAACCTCTCCAATCCTATCACTGCTGCGTTTATGCCCCTGTACACACGCTTGATTCTCTTTTGGAGACATAGCAATCCATAGGTTTTAAGATACTTACTAGTCAGGTACATTCTTAGGCGTTTAATATGGGGTGTTGAGTCCATTTCGTTGAGCAAGGAGTAGCTCTTGTCTATTCCATATTTGGCTTAAGGAACTTTATCTGTGCTCATTTCAATCTCTGGTTTTATGCAGCACCCCAACTCACCTTTACCCTTAAGCAAGCATAAGTTGGTTTTCTAAATTTAAGACCATGTTCTGTTCTGTAATTCAGTTCCTGTGCAGCCAAGTTTACATTCCGTGTATTACTGATATCTTATGATGTTTCTTTTTCTGTGTGACTTACTTCAGTTAGAATCATCATACCTGAATCCACTCATTGTGCTGCTAAGGGCCTGATGACACAGATTTCATTGCTGAGTGATATTGCTTTGTAAGTAAATACCACAACTTCTTTATCCATTTTTCACTTTCTGCGATGTTGAACTTGTGCTGTAAACGAGGTTCTTGTAAACAGAGCCGTTCCAAACTTTGGGGTGGCTGTGTCTTTTTGATTTTAATTTCCCTAAGCTATAGGACCATAAGTGGAAGTGCCCTAGGTTCTGTTGCTTTGTTTTTTAGATGTTTCAGGAAACACCATACACTTCTCCCGAGTGGTTGTTGGCAATTTACATCCCGCCCATCAGCATAACAAGGCTCCCAGTTCTCCATGGCCTGTCCTGCCTTTCTGGACTTTACACTTTTTTCAGATGGCCCTTTTGACCGGGGGGAAGTGAGACTTCATTGTAGTGCAGATTTCCTTTGCAAGCTTGCTTGGTTGGCCAAAAAGGGCGTATGCGTTTTTTCCTGAATATATTCAGGAAAAAACGCATACGCCCTTTTTGGCCAAGTGCATCATTGTGGACGTTCTGCCTCTTTTCCTATGCTTTCAATGCAATTCCAGTCTACCTCCTGAAATCGGTTTCCTGCAATTCTGCCCCGCTTTCAAGTCCTCTTGGCAGCCTTACTTCAGTCTATTTTTGGACGATAGCTGTCATTTATAACTCTGCAGGTTTGTGAATTACAGTGCCCCTGAGCTCCTTTGTTCAACTCGCTTTCTTTTGAGCTGGCCGCAACACCGCAGGATGGCTTCAGGCCCTAATCTGGTTCCGGTACGGCACGCTGAGCCTTTGGTTATTTCCTCTTCCTGGTGGGAAATGAGAGTTAAATTTGCCCGTCCAGACACCTCCAGCTAGCCTCTCATTGGTTCTCGCTATTCCTGTTCATCTTCCGCAGAAATTGCAAACTGGGCCAAACAGGAGGTTAAAGGCGCTGACTCTCCAAGTGGGGAGAGTGTTAGTAAAGCGTCTGGAATGTTGCACCCGAGTACCAGGGGAGGAAAACTGAGACATATTTGAACACGTCTCCCGTTCACATGGTTGATCATACTTGGGTTCCACATGCATGTTTTAGCTGAAGGAAGAATACCTAAAACCTGGGTAGTTGAAACCCGTGGAATGGGTACCATGCAATATGACTTCAAAGGGTCTTCATTTGCTCACCGAACCTCTCCAATCCTATCACTGCTGCGTTTATGCCACTGTACACATGCTTGATTCTCTTTTGGAGACATAACAATCCATAGGTTTTAAGATACTTACTAGTCAGGTACATTCTTAGGCGTTTAATATGCGGTGTTGAGTCCATTTCGTTGAGCAAGGAGTAGCTCTTGTCTATTCCATATTTGGCTTAAGGAACTTTATCTGTACTCATTTCAATCTCTGGTTTTATGCAGCAACCCAACTCACCTTTACCCTTAAGCAAGCATAAGTTGGTTTTCTAAATTTGAGACCCTGTTCTGTTTTGGAATTCAGTTCCTGTGTAGCCAAGTTTACATTCCGTGTATTACTGATATCTTATGATGTTTCTTTTTCTGTGTGACTTATTTCAGTTAGAATCATCGTACCTGAATCTACTCATTATGCTGCTACGGGCCTGATGACATAGATTTCATTGCTGAGTGATACTGCATTGTATGTAAGTACCACAGGTTCTTTATTCATTTTTCACTTTCTGCGATGTTGAACTTGTACTGTAAACGAGGTTCTTGTAAACAGAGCCGTTCCAAACTTTGGGGTGGCTGTGTCTTTTTGATTTTAATTTCCCTAAGCTATAGGACCATAAGTGGAAGTGCCCTAGGCTCTGTTGCTTTGTTTTTTAGATGTTTCAGGAAACACCATACACTTCTCCCGAGTGGTTGTTGGCAATTTACATCCCGCCCATCAGCATAACAAGGCTCCCAGTTCTCCATGGCCTGTCCTGCCTTTCTGGATTTTACACTTTTTTCAGATGGCCCTTTTGACCGGGGGGAAGTGAGACTTCATTGTAGTGCAGATTTCCTTTGCAAGCTTGCTTGGTTGGCCAAAAAGGGCGTATGCGTTTTTTCCTGAATATATTCAGGAAAAAACGCATACGCCCTTTTTGGCCAAGTGCATCATTGTGGACGTTCTGCCTCTTTTCCTATGCTTTCAATGCAATTCCAGTCTACCTCCTGAAATCGGTTTCCTGCAATTCTGCCCCGCTTTCAAGTCCTCTTGGCAGCCTTACTTCAGTCTATTTTTGGACGATAGCTGTCATTTATAACTCTGCAGGTTTGTGAATTACAGTGCCCCTGAGCTCCTTTGTTCAACTCGCTTTCTTTTGAGCTGGCCGCAACACCGCAGGAGGGCTTCAGGCCCTAATCTGGTTCCGGTACGGCACGCTGAGCCTTTGGTTATTTCCTCTTCCTGGTGGGAAATGAGAGTTAAATTTGCCCGTCCAGACACCTCCAGCTAGCCTCTCATTGGTTCTCGCTATTCCTGTTCATCTTCCGCAGAAATTGCAAACTGGGCCAAACAGGAGGTTAAAGGCGCTGACTCTCCAAGTGGGGAGAGTGTTAGTAAAGCGTCTGGAATGTTGCACCCGAGTACCAGGGGAGGAAAACTGAGACATATTTGAACACGTCTCCCGTTCACATGGTTGATCATACTTGGGTTCCACATGCATGTTTTAGCTGAAGGAAGAATACCTAAAACCTGGGTAGTTGAAACCCGTGGAATGGGTACCATGCAATATGACTTCAAAGGGTCTTCATTTGCTCACCGAACCTCTCCAATCCTATCACTGCTGCGTTTATGCCACTGTACACATGCTTGATTCTCTTTTGGAGACATAACAATCCATAGGTTTTAAGATACTTACTAGTCAGGTACATTCTTAGGCGTTTAATATGCGGTGTTGAGTCCATTTCGTTGAGCAAGGAGTAGCTCTTGTCTATTCCATATTTGGCTTAAGGAACTTTATCTGTACTCATTTCAATCTCTGGTTTTATGCAGCAACCCAACTCACCTTTACCCTTAAGCAAGCATAAGTTGGTTTTCTAAATTTGAGACCCTGTTCTGTTTTGGAATTCAGTTCCTGTGTAGCCAAGTTTACATTCCGTGTATTACTGATATCTTATGATGTTTCTTTTTCTGTGTGACTTATTTCAGTTAGAATCATCGTACCTGAATCTACTCATTATGCTGCTACGGGCCTGATGACATAGATTTCATTGCTGAGTGATACTGCATTGTATGTAAGTACCACAAGTTCTTTATCCATTTTTCACTTTCTGCGATGTTGAACTTGTACTGTAAACGAGGTTCTTGTAAACAGAGCCGTTCCAAACTTTGGGGTGGCTGTGTCTTTTTGATTTTAATTTCCCTAAGCTATAGGACCATAAGTGGAAGTGCCCTAGGCTCTGTTGCTTTGTTTTTTAGATGTTTCAGGAAACACCATACACTTCTCCCGAGTGGTTGTTGGCAATTTACATCCCGCCCATCAGCATAACAAGGCTCCCAGTTCTCCATGGCCTGTCCTGCCTTTCTGGATTTTACACTTTTTTCAGATGGCCCTTTTGACCGGGGGGAAGTGAGACTTCATTGTAGTGCAGATTTCCTTTGCAAGCTTGCTTGGTTGGCCAAAAAGGGCGTATGCGTTTTTTCCTGAATATATTCAGGAAAAAACGCATACGCCCTTTTTGGCCAAGTGCATCATTGTGGACGTTCTGCCTCTTTTCCTATGCTTTCAATGCAATTCCAGTCTACCTCCTGAAATCGGTTTCCTGCAATTCTGCCCCGCTTTCAAGTCCTCTTGGCAGCCTTACTTCAGTCTATTTTTGGACGATAGCTGTCATTTATAACTCTGCAGGTTTGTGAATTACAGTGCCCCTGAGCTCCTTTCTTCAACTCGCTTTCTTGTGACCTGGCCGCAACACCGCAGGATGGCTTCAGGACCTAATCTGGTTCCGGCATGGCATGCTGAGCCTTTGGTTAATTCCTCTTCCTGGTGGGAAATGAGAGTTAAATTTGCCCGTCCAGACACCTCCAGCTAGCCTCTCATTGGTTCTCGCTATTCCTGTTCATCTTCCGCAGAAATTGCAAACTGGGCCAAACAGGAGGTTAAAGGGACTGACTCTCCAACTCGGGAGAGTGTTAGTAAAGCGTCTGGAATGTTGCACCCAAGTACCAGGGTACGAAAACTGAGACATATTTGAACACGTATCCCGATCACATGGTTGATCATACTCTAGGTTCCACATGCATGTTTTAGCTGAAGGAAGAATACCTTAAACCAGGGTAGTTGAAACCTGTGGAATGGGTACCATGCAATATGACTTCAAAGGGTCTTCATTTGCTCACCGAACCTCTCCAATCCTATCACTGCTGCGTTTATGCCCCTGTGCACATGCTTGATTCTCTTTTGGAGACATAGCAATCCATAGGTTTTAAGATACTTACTAGTCAGGAACATTCTTAGGCGTTTAATATGGGGTGTTGAGTCCATTTCGTTGAGCAAGGAGTAGCTCTTGTCTATTCCATATTTGGCTTAAGGAACTTTATCTGTGCTCATTTCAATCTCTGGTTTTATGCAGCACCCCAACTCACCTTTACCCTTAAGCAAGCATAAGTTGGTTTTCTAAATTTGAGACACTGTTCTGTTCTGTAATTCAGTTCCTGTGTAGCCAAGTTTACATTCCGTGTATTAGTGATATCTTATGATGTTTCTTTTTCTGTGTGACTTATTTCAGTTAGAATCATCATACCTGAGTCCACTCATTTTGATGCTACGGGCCTGATGACATAGATTTCATTGCTGAGTGATATTGCTTTGTAAGTGAATACCACAACTTCTTTCTCCATTTTTCACTTTCTGCGATGTTGAACTTGTACTGTAAACGAGGTTCTTGTAAACAGAGCCGTTCCAAACTTTGGGGTGGCTGTGTCTTTTTGATTTTAATTTCCCTAAGCTATAGGACCATAAGTGGAAGTGCCCTAGGCTCTGTTGCTTTGTTTTTTAGATGTTTCAGGAAACACCATACACTTCTCCCAAGTGTCTGTTGGCAATTTACATCCCGCCCATCAGCATAACAAGGCACCCAGTTCTCAATGGCCTGCTGCCTTTCTGGATTTTACACTTTTTTCAGATGGCCCTTTTGACCGGGGGGAAGTGAGACTTCATTGTAGTGCAGATTTCCTTTGCAAGCTTGCTTGGTTGGCCAAAAAGGGCGTATGCGTTTTTTCCTGAATATATTCAGGAAAAAACGCATACGCCCTTTTTGGCCAAGTGCATCATTGTGGACGTTCTGCCTCTTTTCCTATGCTTTCAATGCAATTCCAGTCTACCTCCTGAAATCGGTTTCCTGCAATTCTGCCCCGCTTTCAAGTCCTCTTGGCAGCCTTACTTCAGTCTATTTTTGGACGATAGCTGTCATTTATAACTCTGCACGTTTGTGAATTACAGTGCCCCTGAGCTCCTTTCTTCAACTCGCTTTCTTGTGACCTGGCCGCAACACCGCAGAATGGCTTCAGGCCCTAATCTGGTTCCGGCCCGGCATGCTGAGCCTTCGGTTAATTCCTCTTCCTGGTGGGAAATGAGAGTTAAATTTGCCCGTCCAGACACCTCCAGCTAGCCTCTCATTGGTTCTCGCTATTCCTGTTCATCTTCCGCAGAAATTGCAAACTGGGCCAAACAGGAGGTTAAAGGGACTGACTCTCCAAGTGGGGAGAGTGTTAGTAAAGCGTCTGGAATGTTGCACCCGAGTACCAGGGGAGGAAAACTGAGACATATTTGAAGACGTCTCCCGTTCACATGGTTGATCATACTCTGGGTTCCACATGCATGTTTTAGCTGAAGGAAGAATACCTTAAACCTGGGTAGTTGAAACCCGTGGAATGGGTACCATGCAATATGACTTCAAAGGGTCTTCATTTGCTCACCGAACCTCTCCAATCCTATCACTGCTGCGTTTATTCCCCTGTACACACGCTTGATTCTCTTTTGGAGACATAGCAATCCATAGGTTTTAAGATACTTACTAGTCAGGTACATTCTTAGGGTTTTAATATGGGGTTTTGAGTCCATTTCGTTGAGCAAGGAGTAGCTCTTGTCTATTCCATATTTGGCTTAAGGAACTTTATCTGTGCTCATTTCAATCTCTGGTTTTATGCAGCACCCCAACTCACCTTTCCCCTTAAGCAAGCATAAGTTGGTTTTCTAAATTTGAGACCCTGTTCTGTTCTGTAATTCAGTTCCTGTGTAGCCAAGTTTACATTCCGTGTATTACTGATATCTTATGATGTTTCTTTTTCTGTGTGACTTATTTCAGTTAGAATCATCATACCTGAATCCACTCATTGTGCTGCTAAGGGCCTGATGACACAGATTTCATTGCTGAGTGATATTGCTTTGTAAGTAAATACCACAACTTCTTTATCCATTTTTCACTTTCTGCGATGTTGAACTTGTACTGTAAACGAGGTTCTTGTAAACAGAGCCATTCCAAACATTGGGGTGGCTGTGTCTTTTTTATTTTAATTTCCCTAAGCTATAGGACCATAAGTGGAAATGCCCTAGGTTCTGTTGCTTTGTTTTTTAGATGTTTCAGGAAACACCATACACTTCTCCCGATTGGTTGTTGGCAATTTATATCCCGCCCATCAGCATAACAAGGCTCCCAGTTCTCCATGGCCTGTCCTGCCTTTCTGGATTTTACACTTTTTTCAGATGGCCCTTTTGACCGGGGGGAAGTGAGACTTCATTGTAGTGCAGATTTCCTTTGCAAGCTTGCTTGGTTGGCCAAAAAGGGCGTATGCGTTTTTTCCTGAATATATTCAGGAAAAAACGCATACGCCCTTTTTGGCCAAGTGCATCATTGTGCACGTTCTGCCTCTTTTCCTATGCTTTCAATGCAATTCCAGTCTACCTCCTGAAATCGGTTTCCTGCAATTCTGCCCCGCTTTCAAGTCCTCTTGGCAGCCTTACTTCAGTCTATTTTTGGACGATAGCTGTCATTTATAACTCTGCAGGTTTGTGAATTACAGTGCCCCTGAGCTCCTTTCTTCAACTCGCTTTCTTGTGACCTGGCCGCAACACCGCAGGATGGCTTCAGGACCTAATCTGGTTCCGGCACGGCACGCTGAGCATTTGGTTAATTCCTCTTCCTGGTGGGAAATGAGAGTTAAATTTGCCCGTCCAGACACCTCCAGCTAGCCTCTCATTGGTTCTCGCTATTCCTGTTCATCTTCCGCAGAAATTGCAAACTGGGCCAAACAGGAGGTTAAAGGGACTGACTCTCCAAGTCGGGAGAGTGTTAGTAAAGCGTCTGGAATGTTGCACCCGAGTACCAGGGTACGAAAACTGAGACATATTTGAACACGTCTCCCGATCACATGGTTGATCATACTCTAGGTTCCACATGCATGTTTTAGCTGAAGGAAGAATACCTTAAACCTGGGTAGTTGAAACCCGTGGAATGGGTACCATGCAATATGACTTCAAAGGGTCTTCATTTGCTCACCGAATCTCTCCAATCCTATCACTGCTGCGTTTATGCCCCTGTACACATGCTTGATTCTCTTTTGGAGACATAGCAATCCATAGGTTTTAAGATACTTACTAGTCAGGAACATTCTTAGGCGTTTAATATGGGGTGTTGAGTCCATTTCCTTGAGCAAGGAGTAGCTCTTGTCTATTCCATATTTGGCTTAAGGAACTTTATCTGTGCTCATTTCAATCTCTGGTTTTATGCAGCACCGCAACTCACCTTTACCCTTAAGCAAGCATAAGTTGGTTTTCTAAATTTGAGACCCTGTTCTGTTCTGTAATTCAGTTCCTGTGTAGGCAAGTTTACATTCCGTGTATTAGTGATATCTTATGATGTTTCTTTTTCTGTGTGACTTATTTCAGTTAGAATCATCATACCTGAATCCACTCATTGCGATGCTAAGGGCATGATGACATAGATTTCATTGCTGAGTGATATTGCTTTGTAAGTGAATACCACAACTTCTTTATCCATTTTTCACTTTCTGCGATGTTGAACTTGTACTGTAAACGAGGTTCTTGTAAACAGAGCCGTTCCAAACTTTGGGGTGGCTGTGTCTTTTTGATTTTAATTTCCCTAAGCTATAGGACCATAAGTGGAAGTGCCCTAGGCTCTGTTGCTTTCTTTTTTAGATGTTTCAGGAAACACCATACACTTCTCCCAAGTGTCTGTTGGCAATTTACATCCCGCCCATCAGCATAACAAGGCTCCCAGTTCTCAATGGCCTGTTGCCTTTCTGGATTTTACACTTTTTTCAGATGGCCCTTTTGACCGGGGGGAAGTGAGACTTCATTGTAGTGCAGATTTCCTTTGCAAGCTTGCTTGGTTGGCCAAAAAGGGCGTATGCGTTTTTTCCTGAATATATTCAGGAAAAAACGCATACGCCCTTTTTGGCCAAGTGCATCATTGTGGACGTTCTGCCTCTTTTCCTATGCTTTCAATGCAATTCCAGTCTACCTCCTGAAATCGGTTTCCTGCAATTCTGCCCCGCTTTCAAGTCCTCTTGGCAGCCTTACTTCAGTCTATTTTTGGACGATAGCTGTCATTTATAACTCTGCAGGTTTGTGAATTACAGTGCCCCTGAGCTCCTTTCTTCAACTCGCTTTCTTGTGACCTGGCCGCAACACCGCAGGATGGCTTCAGGCCCTAATCTGGTTCCGGCCCGGCATGCTGAGCCTTTGGTTAATTCCTCTTCCTGGTGGGAAATGAGAGTTAAATTTGACCGTCCAGACACCTCCAGCTAGCCTCTCATTGGTTCTCACTATTCCTGTTCATCTTCCGCAGAAATTGCAAACTGGGCCAAACAGGAGGTTAAAGGGACTGACTCTCCAAGTCGGGAGAGTGTTAGTAAAGCGTCTGGAATGTTGCACCCGAGTACCAGGGGAGGAAAACTGAGACATATTTGAACACGTCTCCCGTTCACATGGTTGATCATTCTCTGGGTTCCACATGCATGTTTTAGCTGAAGGAAGAATACCTTAAACCTGGAGAGTTGAGACCCGTGTAATGGGTACCATGCAATATAACTTCAAAGGGTCTTCATTTGCTCACCGAACCTCTCCAATCCTATCACTGCTGTGTTTATTCCCCTGTACACACGCTTGATTCTCTTTTGGAGACATAGCAATCCATAGGTTTTAAGATACTTACTAGTCAGGTACATTCTTAGGGGTTTAATATGGGGTTTTGAGTCCATTTCGTTGAGCAAGGAGTAGCTCTTGTCTATTCCATATTTGGCTTAAGGAACTTTATCTGTGCTCATTTCAATCTCTGGTTTTATGCAGCACCCCAACTCACCTTTCCCCTTAAGCAAGCATAAGTTGGTTTTCTAAATTTGAGACCCTGTTCTGTTCTGTAATTCAGTTCCTGTGTAGCCAAGTTTACATTCCGTGTATTACTGATATCTTATGATGTTTCTTTTTCTGTGTGACTTATTTCAGTTAGAATCATCATACCTGAATCCACTCATTGTGATGCTAAGGGCCTGATGACATAGAATTCATTGCTGAGTGATATTGCTTTGTAAGTAAATACCACAACTTCTTTATCCATTTTTCACTTTCTGCGATGTTGAACTTGTACTGTAAACGAGGTTCTTGTAAACAGAGCCGTTCCAAACTTTGGGGTGGCTGTGTCTTTTTGATTTTAATTTCCCTAAGCTATAGGACCATAAGTGGCAGTGCCCTAGGCTCTGTTGCTTTGTTTTTTAGATGTTTCAGGAAACACCATACACTTCTCCCGAGTGTCTGTTGGCAATTTACATCCCGCCCATCAGCATAACAAGGCTCCCAGTTCTCCATGGCCTGTCCTGCCTTTCTGGATTTTACACTTTTTTCAGATGGCCCTTTTGACCGGGGGGAAGTGAGACTTCATTGTAGTGCAGATTTCCTTTGCAAGCTTGCTTGGTTGGCCAAAAAGGGCGTATGTGTTTTTTCCTGAATATATTCAGGAAAAAACGCATACGCCCTTTTTGGCCAAGTGCATCATTGTGGACGTTCTGCCTCTTTTCCTATGCTTTCAATGCAATTCCAGTCTACCTCCTGAAATCGGTTTCCTGCAATTCTGCCCCGCTTTCAAGTCCTCTTGGCAGCCTTACTTCAGTCTATTTTTGGACGATAGCTGTCATTTATAACTCTGCAGGTTTGTGAATTACAGTGCCCCTGAGCTCCTTTCTTCAACTCGCTTTCTTGTGAGCTGGCCGCAATACCGCAGGATGGCTTCAGGCCCTAATCTGGTTCCGGTACGGCACGCTGAGCCTTTGGTTATTTCCTCTTCCTGGTGGGAAATGAGAGTTAAATTTGCCCGTCCAGACACCTCCAGCTAGCCTCTCATTGGTTCTCGCTATTCCTGTTCATCTTCCGCAGAAATTGCAAACTGGGCCAAACAGGAGGTTAAAGGCGCTGACTCTCCAAGTGGGGAGAGTGTTAGTAAAGCGTCTGGAATGTTGCACCCGAGTACCAGGGGAGGAAAACTGAGACATATTTGAACACGTCTCCCGTTCACATGGTTGATCATACTTGGGATCCACATGCATGTTTTAGCTGAAGGAAGAATACCTTAAACCTGGAGAGTTGAGACCCGTGTAATGGGTACCATGCAATATGACGTCAAAGGGTCTTCATTTGCTCACCGAACCTCTCCAATCCTATCACTGCTGCGTTTATGCCCCTGTACACACGCTTGATTCTCTTTTGGAGACATAGCAATCCATAGGTTTTAAGATACTTACTAGTCAGGTACATTCTTAGGCGTTTAATATGGGGTGTTGAGTCCATTTCGTTGAGCAAGGAGTAGCTCTTGTCTATTCCATATTTGGCTTAAGGAACTTTATCTGTGCTCATTTCAATCTCTGGTTTTATGCAGCACCCCAACTCACCTTTACCCTTAAGCAAGCATAAGTTGTTTTTCTAAATTTGAGGCCCTGTTCTGTTCTGTAATTCAGTTCCTGTGTAGCCAAGTTTACATTCTGTGTATTACTGATATCTTATGATGTTTCTTTTCTGTGTGACTTATTTCAGTTAGAATCATCATACCTGAATCCACTCATTGTGCTGCTACGGGCCTGATGACACAGATTTCATTGCTGAGTGATATTGCTTTGTAAGTAAATACCACAACTTCTTTATCCATTTTTCACTTTCTGCGATGTTGAACTTGTACTGTAAACGAGGTTCTTGTAAACAGAGCCGTTCCAAACTTTGGGGTGGCTGTGTCTTTTTGATTTTAATTTCCCTAAGCTATAGGACCATAAGTGGAAGTGCCCTAGGTTCTGTTGCTTTGTTTTTTAGATGTTTCAGGTAACACCATACACTTCTCCCGAGTGGTTGTTGGCAATTTACATCCCACCCATCAGCATAACAAGGCTCCCAGTTCTCCATGGCCTGTCCTGCCTTTCTGGATTTTACACTTTTTTCAGATTGCCCTTTTGACCGGGGGTAAGTGAGACTTCATTGTAGTGCAGATTTCCTTTGCAAGCTTGCTTGGTTGGCCAAAAAGGGCGTATGCGTTTTTTCCTGAATATATTCAGGAAAAAACGCATACGCCCTTTTTGGCCAAGTGCATCATTGTGGACGTTCTGCCTCTTTTCCTATGCTTTCAATGCAATTCCAGTCTACCTCCTGAAATCGGTTTCCTGCAATTCTGCCCCGCTTTCAAGTCCTCTTGGCAGCCTTACTTCAGTCTATTTTTGGACGATAGCTGTCATTTATAACTCTGCAGGTTTGTGAATTACAGTGCCCCTGAGCTCCTTTCTTCAACTCGCTTTCTTTTGAGCTGGCCGCAACACCGCAGGGTGGCTTCAGGCCCTAATCTGGTTCCGGTACGGCACGCTGAGCCTTTGGTTATTTCCTCTTCCTGGTGGGAAATGAGAGTTAAATTTGCCCGTCCAGACACCTCCAGCTAGCCTCTCATTGGTTCTCGCTATTCCTGTTCATCTTCCGCAGAAATTGCAAACTGGGCCAAACAGGAGGTTAAAGGCGCTGACTCTCCAAGTGGGGAGAGTGTTAGTAAAGCGTCTGGAATGTTGCACCCGAGTACCAGGGGAGGAAAACTGAGACATATTTGAGCACGTCTCCCGTTCACATGGTTGATCATACTTGGGATCCACATGCATGTTTTAGCTGAAGGAAGAATACCTTAAACCTGGAGAGTTGAGACCCGTGTAATGGGTACCATGCAATATGACTTCAAAGGGTCTTCATTTGCTCACCGAACCTCTCCAATCCTATCACTGCTGCGTTTATGCCCCTGTACACATGCTTGATTCTCTTTTGGAGACATAGCAATCCATAGGTTTTACGATACTTACTAGTCAGGTACATTCTTAGGCGTTTAATATGCGGTGTTGAGTCCATTTCGTTGAGCAAGGAGTAGCTCTTGTCTATTCCATATTTGACTTAAGGAACTTTATCTGTGCTCATTTCAATCTCTGGTTTTATGCAGCACCCCAACTCACCTTTACCCTTAAGCAAGCATAAGTTGGTTTTCTAAATTTGAGACCCTGTTCTGTTTTGGAATTCAGTTCCTGTGTAGCCAAGATTACATTCCGTGTATTAGTGATATCTTATGATGTTTCTTTTTCTGTGTGACTTATTTCAGTTAGAATCATCGTACCTGAATCCACTCATTGTGCTGCTAAGGGCCTGATGACATAGATTTCATTGCTGAGTGATATTGCTTTGTAAGTAAATACCACAACTTCTTTATCCATTTTTCACTTTCCGCGATGTTGAACTTGTACTGTAAACGAAGTTCTTGTAAACAGAGCCGTTCCAAACTTTGGGGTGGCTGTGTCTTTTTGATTTTAATTTCCCTAAGCTATAGGACCATAAGTGGAAGTGCCCTAGGTTCTGTTGCTTTGTTTTTTACATGTTTCAGGAAACACCATACACTTCTCCCGAGTGGTTCTTGGCAATTTACATCACGCCCATCAGCATAACAAGGCTCCCAGTTCTCCATGGCCTGTCCTGCCTTTCTGGATTTTACACTTTTTTCAGATGGCCCTTTTGACCGGGGGGAAGTGAGACTTCATTGTAGTGCAGATTTCCTTTGCAAGCTTGCTTGGTTGGCCAAAAAGGGCGTATGCGTTTTTTCCTGAATATATTCAGGAAAAAACGCATACGCCCTTTTTGGCCAAGTGCATCATTGTGGACGTTCTGCTTCTTTTCCTATGCTTTCAATGCAATTCCAGTCTACCTCCTGAAATCGGTTTCCTGCAATTCTGCCCTGCTTTCAAGTCCTCTTGGCAGCCTTACTTCAGTCTATTTTTGGACGATAGCTGTCATTTATAACTCTGCAGGTTTGTGAATTACAGTGCCCCTGAGCTCCTTTCTTCAACTCGCTTTCTTTTGAGCTGGCCGCAACACCGCAGGATGGCTTCAGGCCCTAATCTGTTTCTGGCACGGCACCTTGAGCCTTTGGTTATTTCCTCTTCCTGGTGGGAAATGAGAGTTAAATTTGCCCGTCCAGACACCTCCAGCTAGCCTCTCATTGGTTCTCGCTATTCCTGTTCATCTTCCGCAGAAATTGCAAACTGGGCCAAACAGGAGGTTAAAGGCGCTGACTCTCCAAGTGGGGAGAGTGTTAGTAAAGCGTCTGGAATGTTGCACCCGAGTACCAGGGGAGGAAAACTGAGACATATTTGAACACGTCTCCCGATCACATGGTTGATCATACTCTAGGTTCCACATGCATGTTTTAGCTGAAGGAAGAATACCTTAAACCTGGGTAGTTGAAACCCGTGGAATGGGTACCATGCAATATGACTTCAAAGGGTCTTCATTTGCTCACCGAACCTCTCCAATCCTATCACTGCTGCGTTTATGCCCCTGTACACATGCTTGATTCTCTTTCGGAAACATAGCAATCCATAGGTTTTAAGATACTTACTAGTCAGGTACATTCTTAGGCGTTTAATATGCGGTGTTGAGTCCATTTCGTTGAGCAAGGAGTAGCTCTTGTCTATTCCATATTTGGCTTAAGGAACTTTATCTGTGCTCATTTCAATCTCTGGTTTTATGCAGCACCCCAACTCACCTTTACCATTAAGCAAGCATAAGTTGGTTTTCTAAATTTGAGACCCTGTTCTGTTCTGTAATTCAGTTCCTGTGTAGCCAAGTTTACATTCCATGTATTACTGATATCTTATGATGTTTCTTTTTCTGTGTGACTTACTTCAGTTAGAATCATCATACCTGAATCCACTCATTGTGCTGCTAAGGGCCTGATGACACAGATTTCATTGCTGAGTGATATTGCTTTGTAAGTAAATACCACAACTTCTTTATCCATGTTTCACTTTCTGCGATGTTGAACTTGTACTGTAAACGAGGTTCTTGTAAACAGAGGCGTCCCAAACTTTGGGGTGGCTGTGTCTTTTTGATTGTAATTTCCCTAAGCTATAGGACCATAAGTGGCAGTGCCCTAGGCTCTGTTGCTTTGTTTTTTAGATGTTTCAGGAAACACCATACACTTCTCCCAAGTGTCTGTTGGCAATTTACATCCCGCCCATCAGCATAACAAGGCTCCCAGTTCTCCATGGCCTGTCCTGCCTTTCTGGATTTTACACTTTTTTCAGATGGCCCTTTTGACCGGGGGGAAGTGAGACTTCATTGTAGTGCAGATTTCCTTTGCAAGCTTGCTTGGTTGGCCAAAAAGTGCGTATGCGTTTTTTCCTGAATATATTCAGGAAAAAACGCATACGTCCTTTTTGGCCAAGTGCATCATTGTGGACCTTAGGCCTCTTTTCCTATGCTTGCAATGCAATTCCAGTCTACCTCCTGAAATCGGTTTCCTGCAATTCTGCCCCGCTTTCAAGTCCTCTTGGCAGCCTTACTTCAGTCTATTTTTGGACGATAGCTGTCATTTATAACTCTGCAGGTTTGTGAATTACAGTGCCCCTGAGCTCCTTTCTTCAACTCGGTTTCTTGTGACCTGGCCGCAACACCGCAGGATGGCTTCAGGCCCTAATCTGGTTCCAGCCCGGCACGCTGAGCCTTTGGTTAATTCCTCTTCCTGGTGGGAAATGAGAGTTAAATTTGCCCGTCCAGACACCTCCAGCTAGCCTCTCATTGGTTCTCGCTATTCCTGTTCATCTTCCGCAGAAATTGCAAACTGGGCCAAACAGGAGGTTAAAGGGACTGACTCTCCAAGTGGGGAGAGTGTTAGTAAAGCGTCTGGAATGTTGCACCCGAGTACCAGGGGAGGAAAACTGAGACATATTTGAACACGTCTCCCGATCACATGGTTGATCATACTCTAGGTTCCATATGCATGTTTTAGCTGAAGGAAGAATACCTTAAACCTGGGTAGTTGAAACCCGTGTAATGGGTACCATGCAATATGACTTCAAAGGGTCTTCATTTGCTCACCGAACCCCTCCAATCCTATCACTGCTGCGTTTATGCCCCTGTACACATGCTTGATTCTGTTTCGGAGACATAGCAATCCATAGGTTTTAAGATACTTACTAGTCAGGTACATTCTTAGGCGTTTAATATGGGGTGTTGAGTCCATTTCGTTGAGCAAGGAGTAGCTCTTGTCTATTCCATATTTGGCTTAAGGAACTTTATCTGTGCTCATTTCAATCTCTGGTTTTATGCAGCACCCCAACTCACCTTTACCCTTAAGCAAGAATAAGTTGGTTTTCTAAATTTGAGACCCTGTTCTGTTCTGTAATTCAGTTCCTGTGTAGCCAAGTTTACATTCCGTGTATTACTGATATCTTATGATGTTTCTTTTTCTGTGTGACTTATTTCAGTTAAAATCATCATACCTGAATCCACTCATTGTGCTGCTAAGGGCCTGATGACACAGATTTCATTGCTGAGTGATACTGCATTGTACGTAAGTACCACAAATTCTTTATCCATTTTTCACTTTCTGTGATATTGAACTTGTACGGTAAACGAGGTTCTTGTAAATGGAGGCGTCCCAAACTTTTGGGTGGCTGTGTCTTTTTGATTTTAATTTCCCTATGCTATAGGACCATAAGTGGAAGTGCCCTAGGCTCTGTTGCTTTGTTTTTTAGATGTTTCAGGAAACACCATACACTTCTCCCGAGTGTCTGTTGGCAATTTACATCCCGCCCATCAGCATAACAAGGCTCCCAGTTCTCCATGGCCTGTCCTGCCTTTCTGGATTTTACACTTTTTTCAGATGGCCCTTTTGACCGGGGGGAAGTGAGACTTCATTGTAGTGCAGATTTCCTTTGCAAGCTTGCTTGGTTGGCCAAAAAGGGCGTATGCGTTTTTTCCTGAATATATTCAGGAAAAAACGCATACGCCCTTTTTGGCCAAGTGCATCATTGTGGACGTTCTGCCTCTTTTCCTATGCTTTCAATGCAATTGCAGTCTACCTCCTGAAATCGGTTTCCTGCAATTCTGCCCCGCTTTCAAGTCCTCTTGGCAGCCTTACTTCAGTCTATTTTTGGATGATAGCTGTCATTTATAACTCTGCAGGTTTGTGAATTACAGTGCCCCTGAGCTCCTTTCTTCAACTCGCTTTCTTGTGACCTGGCCGCAACACCGCAGGATGGCTTCAGGCCCTAATCTGGTTCTGGCACGGCACGCTGAGCCTTTGGTTATTTCCTGTTCCTGGTGGGAAATGAGAGTTAAATTTGCCCGTCCAGACACCTCCAGCTAGCCTCTCATTGGTTCTCGCTATTCCTGTTCATCTTCCGCAGAAATTGCAAACTGGGCCAAACAGGAGGTTAAAGGCGCTGACTCTCCAAGTGGGGAGAGTGTTAGTAAAGCGTCTGGAATGTTGCACCCGAGTACCAGGGGAGGAAAACTGAGACATATTTGAACACGTCTCCCGATCACATGGTTGATCATACTTGGGTTCCACATGCATGTCTTAGCTGAAGGAAGAATACCTTAAACCTGGAGAGTTGAGACCCGTGTAATGGGTACCATGCAATATGACTTCAAAGGGTCTTCATTTGCTCACCGAACCTCTCCAATCCTATCACTGCTGCGTTTATGCCCCTGTACACATGCTTGATTCTCTTTCGGAGACATAGCAATCCATAGGTTTTAAGATACTTACTAGTCAGGTACATTCTTAGGCGTTTAATATGCGGTGTTGAGTCCATTTCGTTGAGCAAGGAGTAGCTCTTGTCTATTCCATATTTGACTTAAGGAACTTTATCTGTGCTCATTTCAATCTCTGGTTTTATGCAGCACCCCAACTCACCTTTACCCTTAAGCAAGCATAAGTTGTTTTTCTAAATTTGAGACCCTGTTCTGTTCTGTAATTCAGTTCCTGTGTAGCCAAGTTTACATTCCGTGTATTACTGATATCTTATGATGTTTCTTTTTCTGTGTGACTTACTTCAGTTAGAATCATCATACCTGAATCCACTCATTGTGCTGCTAAGGGCCTGATGACACAGATTTCACTGCTGAGTGATATTGCTTTGTAAGTAAATACCACAACTTCTTTATCCATTTTTCACTTTCTGCGATGTTGAACTTGTACTGTAAACGAGGTTCTTGTAAACAGAGCCGTTCCAAACTTTGGGGTGGCTGTGTCTTTTTGATTTTAATTTCCCTAAGCTATAGGACCATAAGTGGAAGTGCCCTAGGTTCTGTTGCTTTGTTTTTTAGATGTTTCAGGAAACACCATACACTTCTCCCGAGTGGTTGTTGGCAATTTACATCCCGCCCATCAGCATAACAAGGCTCCCAGTTCTCCATGGCCTGTCCTGCCTTTCTGGATTTTACACTTTTTTGAGATGGCCCTTTTGACCGGGGGGAATTGAGACTTCATTGTAGTGCAGATTTCCTTTGCAAGCTTGCTTGGTCGGCTAAAAAGTGCGTATGCGTTTTTTCCTGAATATATTCAGGAAAAAACGCATACGTCCTTTTTGGCCAAGTGCATCATTGTGGACGTTCTGCCTCTTTTCCTATGCTTTCAATGCAATTGCAGTCTACCTCCTGAAATCGGTTTCCTGCAATTCTGCCCCGCTTTCAAGTCCTCTTGGCAGCCTTACTTCAGTCTATTTTTGGACGATAGCTGTCATTTATAACTCTGCAGGTTTGTGAATTACAGTGCCCCTGAGCTCCTTTCTTCAACTCGCTTTCTTTTGAGCTGGCCGCAACACCGCAGGATGGCTTCAGGCCCTAATCTGGTTCCGGTACGGCACGCTGAGCCTTTGGTTATTTCCTGTTCCTGGTGGGAAATGAGAGTTAAATTTGCCCGTCCAGACACCTTCAGCTAGCCTCTCATTGGTTCTCGCTATTCCTGTTCATCTTCCGCAGAAATTGCAAACTGGGCCAAACAGGAGGTTAAAGGGACTGACTCTCCAAGTCGGGAGAGTGTTAGTAAAGCGTCTGGAATGTTGCACCCGAGTACCAGGGGAGGAAAACTGAGACATATTTGAACACGTCTCCCGTTCACATGGTTGATCATACTCTGGGTTCCACATGCATGTTTTAGCTGAAGGAAGAATACCTTAAATCTGGAGAGTTGAGACCCGTGGAATGGGTACCAT
Source organism: Delphinus delphis (assembly GCF_949987515.2). Lineage (NCBI taxonomy): Eukaryota > Metazoa > Chordata > Mammalia > Artiodactyla > Delphinidae > Delphinus > Delphinus delphis. The sequence continues at coordinate 199,876 of NW_027192908.1, read as the reverse complement.
GCAATATGACTTCAAAGGGTCTTCATTTGCTCACCGAACCTCTCCAATCCTATCACTGCTGCGTTTATGCCCCTGTACACACGCTTGATTCTCTTTTGGAGACATAGCAATCCATAGGTTTCAAGATACTTACTAGTCAGGTACATTCTTAGGCGTTTAATATGGGGTGTTGAGTCCATTTCGTTGAGCAAGGAGTAGCTCTTGTCTATTCCATATTTGGCTTAAGGAACTTTATCTGTGCTCTTTTCAATCTCTGGTTTTTTGCAGCACCCCAACTCACCTTTCCCCTTAAGCAAGAATAAGTTGTTTTTCTAAATTTGAGACCCTGTTCTGTTCTGTAATTCAGTTTCTGTGTAGCCAAGTTTACATTCCGTGTATTACTGATATCTTATGATGTTTCTTTTTCTGTGTGACTTATTTCAGTTAGAATCATCGTACCTGAATCTACTCATTATGCTGCTACGGGCCTGATGACATAGATTTCATTGCTGAGTGATACTGCATTGTACGTAAGTACCACAAGTCCTTTATCCATTTTTCACTTTCTGCGATGTTGAACTTGTACTGTAAACGAGGTTCTTGTAAACAGAGCCGTTCCAAACTTTGGGGTGGCTGTGTCTTTTTGATTTTAATTTCCCTAAGCTATAGGACCATAAGTGGAAGTGCCCTAGGTTCTGTTGCTTTGTTTTTTAGATGTTTCAGGAAACACCATACACTTCTCCCGAGTGTCTGTTGGCAATTTACATCCCGCCCATCAGCATAACAAGGCTCCCAGTTCTCAATGGCCTGTTGCCTTTCTGGATTTTACACTTTTTTCAGATGGCCCTTTTGACCGGGGGGAAGTGAGACTTCATTGTAGTGCAGATTTCCTTTGCAAGCTTGCTTGGTTGGCCAAAAAGGGCGTATGCGTTTTTTCCTGAATATATTCAAGAAAAAACGCATACGCCCTTTTTGGCCAAGTGCATCATTGTGGACGTTCTGCCTCTTTTCCTATGCTTTCAATGCAATTGCAGTCTGCCTCCTGAAATCGGTTTCCTGCAATTCTGCCCCGCTTTCAAGTCCTCTTGGCAGCCTTACTTCAGTATATTTTTGCACGATAGCTGTCATTTATAACTCTGCAGGTTTGTGAATTACAGTGCCCCTGAGCTCCTTTCTTCAACTCGCTTTCTTTTGAGCTGGCCGCAACACCGCAGGATGGCTTCAGGCCCTAATCTGGTTCCGGTACGGCACGCTGAGCCTTTGGTTATTTCCTCTTCCTGGTGGGAAATGAGAGTTAAATTTGCCCGTCCAGACACCTCCAGCTAGCCTCTCATTGGTTCTCGCTATTCCTGTTCATCTTCTGCAGAAATTGCAAACTGGGCCAAACAGGAGGTTAAAGGCGCTGACTCTCCAAGTGGGGAGAGTGTTAGTAAAGCGTTTGGAATGTTGCACCCGAGTACCAGGGGAGGAAAACTGAGACATATTTGAACACGTCTCCCGTTCACATGGTTGATCATACTCTGGGTTCCACATGCATGTTTTAGCTGAAGGAAGAATACCTTAAATCTGGAGAGTTGAGACCCGTGGAATGGGTACCATGCAATATGACTTCAAAGGGTCTTCATTTGCTCACCGAACCTCTCCAATCCTATCACTGCTGCGTTTATGCCCCTGTACACACGCTTGATTCTCTTTTGGAGACATAGCAATCCATAGGTTTCAAGATACTTACTAGTCAGGTACATTCTTAGGCGTTTAATATGGGGTGTTGAGTCCATTTCGTTGAGCAAGGAGTAGCTCTTGTCTATTCCATATTTGGCTTAAGGAACTTTATCTGTGCTCTTTTCAATCTCTGGTTTTTTGCAGCACCCCAACTCACCTTTCCCCTTAAGCAAGCATAAGTTGGTTTTCTAAATTTGAGACCCTGTTCTGTTCTGTAATTCAGTTTCTGTGTAGCCAAGTTTACATTCCGTGTATTACTGATATCTTATGATGTTTCTTTTTCTGTGTGACTTATTTCAGTTAGAATCATCGTACCTGAATCTACTCATTATGCTGCTACGGGCCTGATGACATAGATTTCATTGCTGAGTGATACTGCATTGTACGTAAGTACCACAAGTCCTTTATCCATTTTTCACTTTCTGCGATGTTGAACTTGTACTGTAAACGAGGTTCTTGTAAACAGAGCCGTTCCAAACTTTGGGGTGGCTGTGTCTTTTTGATTTTAATTTCCCTAAGCTATAGGACCATAAGTGGAAGTGCCCTAGGTTCTGTTGCTTTGTTTTTTAGATGTTTCAGGAAACACCATACACTTCTCCCGAGTGTCTGTTGGCAATTTACATCCCGCCCATCAGCATAACAAGGCTCCCAGTTCTCAATGGCCTGTTGCCTTTCTGGATTTTACACTTTCTTCAGATGGCCCTTTTGACCGGGGGGAAGTGAGACTTCATTGTAGTGCAGATTTCCTTTGCAAGCTTGCTTGGTTGGCCAAAAAGGGCGTATGCGTTTTTTCCTGAATATATTCAAGAAAAAACGCATACGCCCTTTTTGGCCAAGTGCATCATTGTGGACGTTCTGCCTCTTTTCCTATGCTTTCAATGCAATTGCAGTCTGCCTCCTGAAATCGGTTTCCTGCAATTCTGCCCCGCTTTCAAGTCCTCTTGGCAGCCTTACTTCAGTATATTTTTGCACGATAGCTGTCATTTATAACTCTGCAGGTTTGTGAATTACAGTGCCCCTGAGCTCCTTTCTTCAACTCGCTTTCTTTTGAGCTGGCCGCAACACCGCAGGATGGCTTCAGGCCCTAATCTGGTTCCGGTACGGCACGCTGAGCCTTTGGTTATTTCCTCTTCCTGGTGGGAAATGAGAGTTAAATTTGCCCGTCCAGACACCTCCAGCTAGCCTCTCATTGGTTCTCGCTATTCCTGTTCATCTTCCGCAGAAATTGCAAACTGGGCCAAACAGGAGGTTAAAGGCGCTGACTCTCCAAGTGGGGAGAGTGTTAGTAAAGCATCTGGAATGTTGCACCCGAGTACCAGGGGAGGAAAACTGAGACATATTTGAACACGTCTCCCAATCACATGGTTGATCATACTTGGGTTCCACATGCATGTCTTAGCTGAAGGAAGAATACCTTAAACCTGGAGAGTTGAGACCCGTGTAATGGGTACCATGCAATATGACTTCAAAGGGTCTTCATTTGCTCACCGAACCTCTCCAATCCTATCACTGCTGCGTTTATGCCCCTGTACACATGCTTGATTCTCTTTCGGAGACATAGCAATCCATAGGTTTTAAGATACTTACTAGTCAGGTACATTCTTAGGCGTTTAATATGCGGTGTTGAGTCCATTTCGTTGAGCAAGGAGTAGTTCTTGTCTATTCCATATTTGACTTAAGGAACTTTATCTGTGCTCATTTCAATCTCTGGTTTTATGCAGCACCCCAACTCACCTTTACCCTTAAGCAAGCATAAGTTGGTTTTCTAAATTTGAGACCCTGTTCTGTTCTGTAATTCAGTTCCTGTGTAGCCAAGTTTACATTCCGTGTATTACTGATATCTTATGATGTTTCTTTTTCTGTGTGACTTACTTCAGTTAGAATCATCATACCTGAATCCACTCATTGTGCTGCTAAGGGCCTGATGACACAGATTTCATTGCTGAGTGATATTGCTTTGTAAGTAAATACCACAACTTCTTTATCCATTTTTCACTTTCTGCGATGTTGAACTTGTACTGTAAACGAGGTTCTTGTAAACAGAGCCGTTCCAAACTTTGGGGTGGCTGTGTCTTTTTGATTTTAATTTCCCTAAGCTATAGGACCATAAGTGGAAGTGCCCTAGGTTCTGTTGCTTTGTTTTTTAGATGTTTCAGGAAACACCATACACTTCTCCCGAGTGGTTGTTGGCAATTTACATCCCGCCCATCAGCATAACAAGGCTCCCAGTTCTCCATGGCCTGTCCTGCCTTTCTGGATTTTACACTTTTTTCAGATGGCCCTTTTGACCGGGGGGAAGTGAGACTTCATTGTAGTGCAGATTTCCTTTGCAAGCTTGCTTGGTTGGCCAAAAAGGGCGTATGCGTTTTTTCCTGAATATATTCAGGAAAAAACGCATACGCCCTTTTTGGCCAAGTGCATCATTGTGGACGTTCTGCCTCTTTTCCTATGCTTTCAATGCAATTCCAGTCTACCTCCTGAAATCGGTTTCCTGCAATTCTGCCCCGCTTTCAAGTCCTCTTGGCAGCCTTACTTCAGTCTATTTTTGGACGATAGCTGTCATTTATAACTCTGCAGGTTTGTGAATTACAGTGCCCCTGAGCTCCTTTCTTCAACTCGCTTTCTTTTGAGCTGGCCGCAACACCGCAGGATGGCTTCAGGCCCTAATCTGGTTCCGGCACGGCACGCTGAGCCTTTGGTTAATTCCTCTTCCTGGTGGGAAATGAGAGTTAAATTTGCCCGTCCAGACACCTCCAGCTAGCCTCTCATTGGTTCTCGCTATTCCTGTTCATCTTCCGCAGAAATTGCAAACTGGGCCAAACAGGAGGTTAAAGGGACTGACTCTCCAAGTGGGGAGAGTGTTAGTAAAGCGTCTGGAATGTTGCACCCGAGTACCAGGGGAGGAAAACTGAGACATATTTGAACACGTCTCCCGATCACATGGTTGATCATACTTGGGTTCCACATGCATGTCTTAGCTGAAGGAAGAATACCTTAAACCTGGAGAGTTGAGACCCGTGTAATGGGTACCATGCAATATGACTTCAAAGGGTCTTCATTTGCTCACCGAACCTCTCCAATCCTATCACTGCTGCGTTTATGCCCCTGTACACATGCTTGATTCTCTTTCGGAGACATAGCAATCCATAGGTTTTAAGATACTTACTAGTCAGGTACATTCTTAGGCGTTTAATATGCGGTGTTGAGTCCATTTCGTTGAGCAAGGAGTAGCTCTTGTCTATTCCATATTTGACTTAAGGAACTTTATCTGTGCTCATTTCAATCTCTGGTTTTATGCAGCACCCCAACTCACCTTTACCCTTAAGCAAGCATAAGTTGTTTTTCTAAATTTGAGTCCCTGTTCTGTTCTGTAATTCAGTTCCTGTGTAGCCAAGTTTACATTCCGTGTATTACTGATATCTTATGATGTTTCTTTTTCTGTGTGACTTACTTCAGTTAGAATCATCATACCTGAATCCACTCATTGTGCTGCTAAGGGCCTGATGACACAGATTTCATTGCTGAGTGATATTGCTTTGTAAGTAAATACCACAACTTCTTTATCCATTTTTCACTTTCTGCGATGTTGAACTTGTACTGTAAACGAGGTTCTTGTAAACAGAGCCGTTCCAAACTTTGGGGTGGCTGTGTCTTTTTGATTTTAATTTCCCTAAGCTATAGGACCATAAGTGGAAGTGCCCTAGGTTCTGTTGCTTTGTTTTTTAGATGTTTCAGGAAACACCATACACTTCTCCCGAGTGGTTGTTGGCAATTTACATCCCGCCCATCAGCATAACAAGGCTCCCAGTTCTCCATGGCCTGTCCTGCCTTTCTGGATTTTACACTTTTTTGAGATGGCCCTTTTGACCGGGGGGAATTGAGACTTCATTGTAGTGCAGATTTCCTTTGCAAGCTTGCTTGGTTGGCCAAAAAGGGCGTATGCGTTTTTTCCTGAATATATTCAGGAAAAAACGCATACGCCCTTTTTGGCCAAGTGCATCATTGTGGACGTTCTGCCTCTTTTCCTATGCTTTCAATGCAATTGCAGTCTACCTCCTGAAATCGGTTTCCTGCAATTCTGCCCCGCTTTCAAGTCCTCTTGGCAGCCTTACTTCAGTCTATTTTTGGACGATAGCTGTCATTTATAACTCTGCAGGTTTGTGAATTACAGTGCCCCTGAGCTCCTTTCTTCAACTCGCTTTCTTTTGAGCTGGCCGCAACACCGCAGGATGGCTTTAGGCCCTAATCTGGTTCCGGTACGGCACGCTGAGCCTTTGGTTATTTCCTCTTCCTGGTGGGAAATGAGAGTTAAATTTGCCCGTCCAGACACCTTCAGCTAGCCTCTCATTGGTTCTCGCTATTCCTGTTCATCTTCCGCAGAAATTGCAAACTGGGCCAAACAGGAGATTAAAGGGACTGACTCTCCAAGTCGGGAGAGTGTTAGTAAAGCGTCTGGAATGTTGCACCCGAGTACCAGGGGAGGAAAACTGAGACATATTTGAACACGTCTCCCGTTCACATGGTTGATCATACTCTGGGTTCCACATGCATGTTTTAGCTGAAGGAAGAATACCTTAAACCTGGAGAGTTGAGACCCGTGGAATGGGTACCATGCAATATGACTTCAAAGGGTCTTCATTTGCTCACCGAACCTCTCCAATCCTATCACTGCTGCGTTTATGCCCCTGTACACACGCTTGATTCTCTTTTGGAGACATAGCAATCCATAGGTTTCAAGATACTTACTAGTCAGGTACATTCTTAGGCGTTTAATATGGGGTGTTGAGTCCATTTCGTTGAGCAAGGAGTAGCTCTTGTCTATTCCATATTTGGCTTAAGGAACTTTATCTGTGCTCATTTTAATCTCTGATTTTATGCAGCACCCCAACTCACCTTTACCCTTAAGCAAGCATAAGTTGCTTTTCTAAATTTGAGACCCTGTTCTGTTCTGTAATTCAGTTCCTGTGTAGCCAAGTTTACATTCCGTGTATTACTGATATCTTATGATGTTTCTTTTTCTGTGTGACTTACTTCAGTTAGAATCATCATACCTGAATCCACTCATTGTGCTGCTAAGGGCCTGATGACACATATTTCATGGCTGAGTGATATTGCTTTGTAAGTAAATACCACAACTTCTTTATCCATTTTTTACTTTCTGCGATGTTGAACTTGTACTGTAAACGAGGTTCTTGTAAACAGAGCCGTTCCAAACTTTGGGGTGGCTGTGTCTTTTTGATTTTAATTTCCTTAAGCTATAGGACCATAAGTGGAAGTGCCCTAGGCTCTGTTGCTTTGTTTTTTAGATGTTTCAGGAAACACCATACACTTCTCCCAAGTGTCTGTTGGCAATTTACATCCCGCCCATCAGCATAACAAGGCTCCCAGTTCTCAATGGCCTGTTGCCTTTCTGGATTTTACACTTTTTACAGATGTCCCTTTTGACAAGGGGGAACTGAGACTTCATTGTAGTGCAGATTTCCTTTGCAAGCTTGCTTGGTTGGCCAAAAAGGGCGTATGCGTTTTTTCCTGAATATATTCAGGAAAAAACGCATACGCCCTTTTTGGCCAAGTGCATCATTGTGGACGTTCTGCCTCTTTTCCTATGCTTTCAATGAAATTCCAGTCTACCTCCTGAAATCGGTTTCCTGCAATTCTGCCCCGCTTTCAAGTCCTCTTGGCAGCCTTACTTCAGTCTATTTTTGGACGATAGCTGTCATTTATAACTCTGCAGGTTTGTGAATTACAGTGCCCCTGAGCTCCTTTCTTCAACTCGCTTTCTTGTGACCTGGCCGCAACACCGCAGGATGGCTTCAGGCCCTAATCTGGTTCCGGCCCGACATGCTGAGCCTTTGGTTAATTCCTCTTCCTGGTGGGAAATGAGAGTTAAATTTGCCCGTCCAGACACCTCCAGCTAGCCTCTCATTGGTTCTCGCTATTCCTGTTCATCTTCCGCAGAAATTGCAAACTGGGCCAAACAGGAGGTTAAAGGCGCTGACTCTCCAAGTGGGGAGAGTGTTAGTAAAGCGTCTGGAAAGTTGCACCCGAGTACCAGGGGAGGAAAACTGAGACATATTTGAACACGTCTCCCGTTCACATGGTTCATCATACTTGGGTTCCACATGCATGTTTTAGCTGAAGGAAGAATACCTTAAACCTGGAGAGTTGAGACCCGTGTAATGGGTACCATGCAATATGACTTCAAAGGGTCTTCCTTTGCTCACCGAACCTCTCCAATCCTATCACTGCTGCGTTTATGCCCCTGTACACATGCTTGATTCTCTTTTGGAGACATAGCAATCCATAGGTTTTACGATACTTACTAGTCAGGTACATTCTTAGGCGTTTAATATGCGGTGTTGAGTCCATTTCGTTGAGCAAGGAGTAGCTCTTGTCTATTCCATATTTGACTTAAGGAACTTTATCTGTGCTCATTTCAATCTCTGGTTTTATGCAGCACCCCAACTCACCTTTACCCTTAAGCAAGCATAAGTTGGTTTTCTAAATTTGAGACCCTGTTCTGTTCTGTAATTCAGTTCCTGTGTAGCCAAGTTTCCATTCCGAGTATTACTGATATCTTATGATGTTTCTTTTTCTGTGTGACTTATTTCAGTTAGAATCATCATACCTGAATCCACTCATTGTGATGCTAAGGGCCTGATGACATAGATTTCATTGCTGAGTGATATTGCTTTGTAAGTAAATACCACAACTTCTTTATCCATTTTTCACTTTCTGCGATGTTGAACTTGTACTGTAAACGAGGTTCTTGTAAACAGAGCCGTCCCAAACTTTGGGGTGGCTGTGTCTTTTTTATTTTAATTTCCCTAAGCTATAGGACCATAATTGGCAGTGCCCTAGGCTCTGTTGCTTTGTTTTTTAGATGTTTCAGGAAACACCATACACTTCTCCCGAGTGTCTGTTGGCAATTTACATCCCGCCCATCAGCATAACAAGCCTCCCAGTTCTCCATGGCCTGTCCTGACTTTCTGGATTTTACACTTTTTTCAGATGGCCCTTTTGACCAGGGGGAAGAGAGACTTCATTGTAGTGCAGATTTCCTTTGCAAGCTTGCTTGGTTGGCCAAAAAGGGCGTATGCGTTTTTTCCTGAATATATTCAAGAAAAAACGCATACGCCCTTTTTGGCCAAGTGCATCATTGTGGACGTTCTGCCTCTTTTCCTATGCTTTCAATGCAATTCCAGTCTACCTCCTGAAATCGGTTTCCTGCAATTCTGCCCCGCTTTCAAGTCCTCTTGGCAGCCTTACTTCAGTCTATTTTTGGAGGATAGCTGTCATTTATAACTCTGCAGGTTTGTGAATTACAGTGCCCCTGAGCTCCTGTCTTCAACTCGCTTTCTTGTGACCTGGCCGCAACACCGCAGGATGGCTTCAGGCCCTAATCTGGTTCCGGCCCGGCATGCTGAGCCTTTGGTTAATTCCTCTTCCTGGTGGGAAATGAGAGTTAAATTTGCCCGTCCAGACACCTCCAGCTAGCCTCTCATTGGTTCTCGCTATTCCTGTTCATCTTCCGCAGAAATTGCAAACTGGGCCAAACAGGAGGTTAAAGGGACTGACTCTCCAAGTGGGGAGAGTGTTAGTAAAGCGTCTGGAATGTTGCACCCGAGTACCAGGGGAGGAAAACTGAGACATATTTGAACACGTCTCCCGATCACATGGTTGATCATACTCTAGGTTCCACATGCATGTTTTAGCTGAAGGAAGAATACCTTAAACCTGGGTAGTTGAAACCCGTGGAATGGGTACCATGCAATATGACTTCAAAGGGTCTTCATTTGCTCACCGAACCTCTCCAATCCTATCACTGCTGCGTTTACGCCCCTGTACACATGCTTGATTCTCTTTCGGAGACATAGCAATCCATAGGTTTTAAGATACTTACTAGTCAGGTACATTCTTAGGCGTTTAATATGGGGTGTTGAGTCCATTTCGTTGAGCAAGGAGTAGCTCTTGTCTATTCCATATTTGACTTAAGGAACTTTATCTGTGCTCATTTCAATCTCTGGTTTTATGCAGCACCCCAACTCACCTTTACCTTTAAGCAAGAATAAGTTGGTTTTCTAAATTTGAGACCCTGTTCTGTTCTGTAATTTAGTTCCTGTGTAGCCAAGTTTACATTCCGTGTATTACTGATATCTTATGATGTTTCTTTTTCTGTGTGACTTATTTCAGTTAGAATCATCACACCTGAATCCACTCATTGTGCTGCTAAGGGCCTGATGACACAAATTTCATTGCTGAGTGATATTGCTTTGTAAGTAAATACCACAACTTCTTTATCCATTTTTCACTTTCTGCGATGTTGAACTTGTACTGTAAACGAGGTTCTTGTAAACAGAGCCGTTCCAAACTTTGGGGTGGCTGTGTCATTTGATTTTAATTTCCCTAAGCTATACGACCATAAGTGGCAGTGCCCTAGGCTCTGTTGCTTTGTTTTTTAGATGTTTCAGGAAACACCATACACTTCTCCCGAGTGTCTGTTGGCAATTTACATCCCGCCCATCAGCATAACAAGGCTCCCAGTTCTCCATGGCCTGTCCTGCCTTTCTGGATTTTACACTTTTTTCAGATGGCCCTTTTGACCGGGGGGAAGTGAGACTTCATTGTAGTGCAGATTTCCTTTGCAAGCTTGCTTGGTTGGCCAAAAAGGGCGTATGCGTTTTTTCCTGAATATATTCAGGAAAAAACGCATACACCCTTTTTGGCCAAGTGCATCATTGTGGACGTTCTGCCTCTTTTCCTATGCTTTCAATGCAATTCCAGTCTACCTCCTGAAATCGGTTTCCTGCAATTCTGCCCCGCTTTCAAGTCCTCTTGGCAGCCTTACTTCAGTCTATTTTTGGACGATAGCTGTCATTTATAACTCTGCAGGTTTGTGAATTACAGTGCCCCTGAGCTCCTTTCTTCAACTCGCTTTCTTGTGACCTGGCCGCAACACCGCAGGATGGCTTCAGGCCCTAATCTGGTTCCGGCCCGGCATACTGAGCCTTTGGTTAATTCCTCTTTCTGGTGGGAAATGAGAGTTAAATTTGCCCGTCCAGACACCTCCAGCTAGCCTCTCATTGGTTCTCGCTATTCCTGTTCATCTTCCGCAGAAATTGCAAACTGGGCCAAACAGGAGGTTAAAGGGACTGACTCTCCAAGTGGGGAGAGTGTTAGTAAAGCGTCTGGAATGTTGCACCCGAGTACCAGGGGAGGAAAACTGAGACATATTTGAACACGTCTCCCGATCACATGGTTGATAATACTCTAGGTTCCACATGCATGTTTTAGCTGAAGGAAGAATACCTTAAACCTGGGTAGTTGAAACCCGTGGAATGGGTACCATGCAATATGACTTCAAAGGGTCTTCATTTGCTCACCGAACCTCTCCAATCCTATCACTGCTGCGTTTACGCCCCTGTACACATGCTTGATTCTCTTTCGGAGACATAGCAATCCATAGGTTTTAAGATACTTACTAGTCAGGTACATTCTTAGGCGTTTAATATGGGGTGTTTAGTCCATTTCGTTGAGCAAGGAGTAGCTCTTGTCTATTCCATATTTGGCTTAAGGAACTTTATCTGTGCTCATTTCAATCTCTGGTTTTATGCAGCACCCCAACTCACCTTTACCTTTAAGCAAGCATAAGTTGGTTTTCTAAATTTGAGACCCTGTTCTGTTCTGTAATTCAGTTCCTGTGTAGCCAAGTTTACATTCCGTGTATTACTGATATCTTATGATGTTTCTTTTTCTGTGTGACTTATTTCAGTTAGAATCATCATACCTGAATCCACTCATTGTGCTGCTAAGGGCCTGATGACACAGATTTCATTGCTGAGTGATATTGCTTTGTAAGTAAATACCACAACTTCTTTATCCATTTTTCACTTTCTGCGATGTTGAACTTGTACTGTAAACGAGGTTCTTGTAAACAGAGCCGTTCCAAACTTTGGGGTGGCTGTGTCTTTTTGATTTTAATTTCCCTAAGCTATAGGACCATAAGTGGAAGTGCCCTAGGTTCTGTTGCTTTGTTTTTTAGATGTTTCAGGAAACACCATACACTTCTCCCGAGTGGTTGTTGGCAATTTACATCCCGCCCATCAGCATAACAAGGCTCCCAGTTCTCCATGGCCTGTCCTGCCTTTCTGGATTTTACACTTTTTTCAGATGGCCCTTTTGACCGGGGGGAAGTGAGACTTCATTGTAGTGCAGATTTCCTTTGCAAGCTTGCTTGGTTGGCCAAAAAGGGCGTATGCGTTTTTTCCTGAATATATTCAGGAAAAAACGCATACGCACTTTTCGGCCAAGTGCATCATTGTGGACGTTCTGCCTCTTTTCCTATGCTTTCAATGCAATTCCAGTCTACCTCCTGAAATCGGTTTCCTGCAATTCTGCCCCGCTTTCAAGTCCTCTTGGCAGCCTTACTTCAGTCTATTTTTGGACGATAGCTGTCATTTATAACTCTGCAGGTTTGTGCATTACAGTGCCCCTGAGCTCTTTTCTTCAACTCGGTTTCTTTTGAGCTGGCCGCAACACCGCAGGATGTCTTCAGGCCCTAATCTGGTTCCGGTACGGCACGCTGAGCCTTTGGTTATTTCCTCTTCCTGGTGGGAAATGAGAGTTAAATTTGCCCGTCCAGACACCTCCAGCTAGCCTCTCATTGGTTCTCGCTATTCCTGTTCATCTTCCGCAGAAATTGAAAACTGGGCCAAACAGGAGGTTAAAGACATTGACTCTCCAAGTCGGGAGAGTGTTAGTAAAGCGTCTGGAATGTTGCACCCGAGTACCACGGGAGGAAAACTGAGACATATTTGAACACGTCTCCCGTTCACATGGTTGATCATACTTGGGTTCCACATGCATGTTTTAGCTGAAGGAAGAATACCTTAAACCTGGAGAGTTGAGACCCGTGTAATGGGTACCATGCAATATGACTTCAAAGGGTCTTCATTTGCTCACCGAACCTCTCCAATCCTATCACTGCTGCGTTTATGCCCCTGTACACATGCTTGATTCTCTTTTGGAGACATAGCAATCCATAGGTTTTACGATACTTACTAGTCAGGTACATTCTTAGGCGTTTAATATGCGGTGTTGCGTCCATTTCGTTGAGCAAGGAGTAGCTCTTGTCTATTCCATATTTGACTTAAGGAACTTTATCTGTGCTCATTTCAATCTCTGGTTTTATGCAGCACCCCAACTCACCTTTACCCTTAAGCAAGCGTAAGTTGGTTTTCTAAATTTGAGACCCTGTTCTGTTCTGTAATTCAGTTCCTGTGTAGCCAAGTTTACATTCCGTGTATTACTGATATCTTATGATGTTTCTTTTTCTGTGTGACTTATTTCAGTTAGAATCATCATACCTGAATCCACTCATTGTGCTGCTAAGGGCCTGATGACACAGATTTCATTGCTGAGTGATATTGCTTTGTAAGTAAATACCACAACTTCTTTATCCATTTTTCACTTTCTGCGATATTGAACTTGTACTGTAAACGAGGTTCTTGTAAACAGAGCCGTCCCAAACTTTGGGGTGGCTGTGTCTTTTTGATTTTAATTTCCCTAAGCTATAGGACCATAAGTGGCAGTGCCCTAGGCTCTGTTGCTTTGTTTTTTAGATGTTTCAGGAAACACCATACACTTCTCCCAAGTGTCTGTTGGCAATTTACATCCCGCCCATCAGCATAACAAGGCTCCCAGTTCTCAATTGCCTGTTGCCTTTCTGGATTTTACACTTTTTTCAGATGGCCCTTTTGACCGGGGGGAAGTGAGACTTCATTGTAGTGCAGATTTCCTTTGCAAGCTTGCTTGGTTGGCCAAAAAGGGCGTATGCGTTTTTTCCTGAATATATTCAGGAAAAAACGCATACACACTTTTCGGCCAAGTGCATCATTGTGGACGTTCTGCCTCTTTTCCTATGCTTTCAATGCAATTCCAGTCTACCTCCTGAAATCGGTTTCCTGCAATTCTGCCCCGCTTTCAAGTCCTCTTGGCAGCCTTACTTCAGTCTATTTTTGGACGATAGCTGTCATTTATAACTCTGCAGGTTTGTGAATTACAGTGCCCCTGAGCTCCTTTCTTCAACTCGCTTTCTTGTGACCTGGCCGCAACACCGCAGGATGGCTTCAGGCCCTAATCTGGTTCCGGCACGGCACGCTGAGCCTTTGGTTATTTCCTCTTCCTGGTGGGAAATGAGAGTTAAATTTGCCCGTCCAGACACCTCCAGCTAGTCTCTCATTGGTTCTCGCTATTCCTGTTCATCTTCCGCAGAAATTGCAAACTGGGCCAAACAGGAGGTTAAAGGCGCTGACTCTCCAAGTGGGGAGAGTGTTAGTAAAGCGTCTGGAATGTTGCACCCGAGTACCAGGGGAGGAAAACTGAGACATATTTGAACACGTCTCCCGTTCACATGGTTGATCATACTTGGGTTCCACATGCATGTTTTTGCTGAAGGAAGAATACCTTTAACCTGGAGAGTTGAGACCCGTGTAATGGGTACCATGCAATATGACTTCAAAGGGTCTTCATTTGCTCACCGAACCTCTCCAATCCGATCACTGCTGCGTTTATGCCCCTGTACACATGCTTGATTCTCTTTCGGAGACATAGCAATCCATAGGTTTTAAGATACTTACTAGTCAGGTACATTCTTAGGCGTTTAATATGCGGTGTTGAGTCCATTTCGTTGAGCAAGGAGTAGCTCTTGTCTATTCCATATTTGACTTAAGGAACTTTATCTGTGCTCATTTCAATCTCTGGTTTTATGCAGCACCCCAACTCACCTTTACCCTTAAGCAAGCATAAGTTGGTTTTCTAAATTTGAGACCCTGTTCTGTTTTGGAATTCAGTTCCTGTGTAGCCAAGTTTACATTCCGTGTATTAGTGATATCTTATGATGTTTCTTTTTCTGTGTGACTTATTTCAGTTAGAATCATCGTACCTGAATCTACTCATTATGCTGCTACGGGCCTGATGACATAGATTTCATTGCTGAGTAATACTGCATTGTACGTAAGTACCACAAGTTCTTTATCCATTTTTCACTTTCTGCGATGTTGAACTTGTACTGTAAACGAGGTTCTTGTAAACAGAGCCGTTCCAAACTTTGGGGTGGCTGTGTCTTTTTGATTTTAATTTCCCTAAGCTATAGGACCATAAGTGGCAGTGCCCTAGGCTCTGTTGCTTTGTTTTTTAGATGTTTCAGGAAACACCATACACTTCTCCCGAGTGTCTGTTGGCAATTTACATCCCGCCCATCAGCATAACAAGGCTCCCAGTTCTCAATGGCCTGTTGCCTTTCTGGATTTTACACTTTTTTCAGATGGCCCTTTTGACCGGGGGGAAGTGAGACTTCATTGTAGTGCAGATTTCCTTTGCAAGCTTGCTTGGTTGGCCAAAAAGGGCGTATGCGTTTTTTCCTGAATATATTCAGGAAAAAACGCATACGCCCTTTTTGGCCAAGTGCATCATTGTGGACGTTCTGCCTCTTTTCCTATGCTTTCAATGCAATTCCAGTCTACCTCCTGAAATCGGTTTCCTGCAATTCTGCCCCGCTTTCAAGTCCTCTTGGCAGCCTTACTTCAGTCTATTTTTGGACGATAGCTGTCATTTATAACTCTGCAGGTTAGTGAATTACAGTGCCCCTGAGCTCCTTTCTTCAACAAGCTTTCTTGTGACCTGGCCGCAACACCGCAGGATGGCTTCAGGCCCTAATCTGGTTCCGGCCCGGCATGCTGAGCCTTTGGTTAATTCCTCTTCCTGGTGGGAAATGAGAGTTAAATTTCCCCGTCCAGACACCTCCAGCTAGCCTCTCATTGGTTCTCGCTATTCCTGTTCATCTTCTGCAGAAATTGCAAACTGGGCCAAACAGGAGGTTAAAGGGACTGACTCTCCAAGTGGGGAGAGTGTTAGTAAAGTGTCTGGAATGTTGCACCCGAGTACCAGGGGAGGAAAACTGAGACATATTTGAACACGTCTCCCGTTCACATGGTTGATCATACTTGGGTTCCACATGCATGTTTTAGCTGAAGGAAGAATACCTTAAACCTGGAGAGTTAAGACCCGTGTAATGGGTACCATGCAATATGACTTCAAAGGGTCTTCATTTGCTCACCGAACCTCTCCAATCCTATCACTGCTGCGTTTATGCCCCTGTACACATGCTTGATTCTCTTTCGGTGACCTAGCAATCCATAGGTTTTAAGATACTTACTAGTCAGGTACATTCTTAGGCGTTTAATATGGGGTGTTGAGTCCATTTCGTTGAGCAAGGAGTAGCTCTTGTCTATTCCATATTTGACTTAAGGAACTTTATCTGTGCTCATTTCAATCTCTGGTTTTATGCAGCACCCCAACTCACCTTTACCCTTAAGCAAGCGTAAGTTGGTTTTCTAAATTTGAGACCCTGTTCTGTTCTGTAATTCAGTTCCTGTGTAGCCAAGTTTACATTCCGTGTATTACTGATATCTTATGATGTTTCTTTTTCTGTGTGACTTATTTCAGTTAGAATCATCATACCTGAATCCACTCATTGTGCTGCTAAGGGCCTGATGACACAGATTTCATTGCTGAGTGATATTGCTTTGTAAGTAAATACCACAACTTCTTTATCCATTTTTCACTTTCTGCGATATTGAACTTGTACTGTAAACGAGGTTCTTGTAAACAGAGCCGTCCCAAACTTTGGGGTGGCTGTGTCTTTTTGATTTTAATTTCCCTAAGCTATAGGACCATAAGTGGCAGTGCCCTAGGCTCTGTTGCTTTGTTTTTTAGATGTTTCAGGAAACACCATACACTTCTCCCGAGTGTCTGTTGGCAATTTACATCCCGCCCATCAGCATAACAAGGCTCCCAGTTCTCAATTGCCTGTTGCCTTTCTGGATTTTACACTTTTTTCAGATGGCCCTTTTGACCGGGGGGAAGTGAGACTTCATTGTAGTGCAGATTTCCTTTGCAAGCTTGCTTGGTTGGCCAAAAAGGGCGTATGCGTTTTTTCCTGAATATATTCAGGAAAAAACGCATACACACTTTTCGGCCAAGTGCATCATTGTGGACGTTCTGCCTCTTTTCCTATGCTTTCAATGCAATTCCAGTCTACCTCCTGAAATCGGTTTCCTGCAATTCTGCCCCGCTTTCAAGTCCTCTTGGCAGCCTTACTTCAGTCTATTTTTGGACGATAGCTGTCATTTATAACTCTGCAGGTTTGTGAATTACAGTGCCCCTGAGCTCCTTTCTTCAACTCGCTTTCTTGTGACCTGGCCGCAACACCGCAGGATGGCTTCAGGCCCTAATCTGGTTCCGGCACGGCACGCTGAGCCTTTGGTTATTTCCTCTTCCTGGTGGGAAATGAGAGTTAAATTTGCCCGTCCAGACACCTCCAGCTAGTCTCTCATTGGTTCTCGCTATTCCTGTTCATCTTCCGCAGAAATTGCAAACTGGGCCAAACAGGAGGTTAAAGGCGCTGACTCTCCAAGTGGGGAGAGTGTTAGTAAAGCGTCTGGAATGTTGCACCCGAGTACCAGGGGAGGAAAACTGAGACATATTTGAACACGTCTCCCGTTCACATGGTTGATCATACTTGGGTTCCACATGCATGTTTTTGCTGAAGGAAGAATACCTTTAACCTGGAGAGTTGAGACCCGTGTAATGGGTACCATGCAATATGACTTCAAAGGGTCTTCATTTGCTCACCGAACCTCTCCAATCCGATCACTGCTGCGTTTATGCCCCTGTACACATGCTTGATTCTCTTTCGGAGACATAGCAATCCATAGGTTTTAAGATACTTACTAGTCAGGTACATTCTTAGGCGTTTAATATGCGGTGTTGAGTCCATTTCGTTGAGCAAGGAGTAGCTCTTGTCTATTCCATATTTGACTTAAGGAACTTTATCTGTGCTCATTTCAATCTCTGGTTTTATGCAGCACCCCAACTCACCTTTACCCTTAAGCAAGCATAAGTTGGTTTTCTAAATTTGAGACCCTGTTCTGTTTTGGAATTCAGTTCCTGTGTAGCCAAGTTTACATTCCGTGTATTAGTGATATCTTATGATGTTTCTTTTTCTGTGTGACTTATTTCAGTTAGAATCATCGTACCTGAATCTACTCATTATGCTGCTACGGGCCTGATGACATAGATTTCATTGCTGAGTAATACTGCATTGTACGTAAGTACCACAAGTTCTTTATCCATTTTTCACTTTCTGCGATGTTGAACTTGTACTGTAAACGAGGTTCTTGTAAACAGAGCCGTTCCAAACTTTGGGGTGGCTGTGTCTTTTTGATTTTAATTTCCCTAAGCTATAGGACCATAAGTGGCAGTGCCCTAGGCTCTGTTGCTTTGTTTTTTAGATGTTTCAGGAAACACCATACACTTCTCCCGAGTGTCTGTTGGCAATTTACATCCCGCCCATCAGCATAACAAGGCTCCCAGTTCTCAATGGCCTGTTGCCTTTCTGGATTTTACACTTTTTTCAGATGGCCCTTTTGACCGGGGGGAAGTGAGACTTCATTGTAGTGCAGATTTCCTTTGCAAGCTTGCTTGGTTGGCCAAAAAGGGCGTATGCGTTTTTTCCTGAATATATTCAGGAAAAAACGCATACGCCCTTTTTGGCCAAGTGCATCATTGTGGACGTTCTGCCTCTTTTCCTATGCTTTCAATGCAATTCCAGTCTACCTCCTGAAATCGGTTTCCTGCAATTCTGCCCCGCTTTCAAGTCCTCTTGGCAGCCTTACTTCAGTCTATTTTTGGACGATAGCTGTCATTTATAACTCTGCAGGTTTGTGAATTACAGTGCCCCTGAGCTCCTTTCTTCAACAAGCTTTCTTGTGACCTGGCCGCAACACCGCATGATGGCTTCAGGCCCTAATCTGGTTCCGGCCCGGCATGCTGAGCCTTTGGTTAATTCCTCTTCCTGGTGGGAAATGAGAGTTAAATTTCCCCGTCCAGACACCTCCAGCTAGCCTCTCATTGGTTCTCGCTATTCCTGTTCATCTTCTGCAGAAATTGCAAACTGGGCCAAACAGGAGGTTAAAGGGACTGACTCTCCAAGTGGGGAGAGTGTTAGTAAAGTGTCTGGAATGTTGCACCCGAGTACCAGGGGAGGAAAACTGAGACATATTTGAACACGTCTCCCGTTCACATGGTTGATCATACTTGGGTTCCACATGCATGTTTTAGCTGAAGGAAGAATACCTTAAACCTGGAGAGTTAAGACCCGTGTAATGGGTACCATGCAATATGACTTCAAAGGGTCTTCATTTGCTCACCGAACCTCTCCAATCCTATCACTGCTGCGTTTATGCCCCTGTACACATGCTTGATTCTCTTTCGGTGACCTAGAAATCCATAGGTTTTAAGATACTTACTAGTCAGGTACATTCTTAGGCGTTTAATATGGGGTGTTGAGTCCAATTTGTTGAGCAAGGAGTAGCTCTTGTCTATTCCATATTTGACTTAAGGAACTTTATCTGTGCTCATTTCAATCTCTGGTTTTATGCAGCACCCCAACTCACCTTTACCCTTAAGCAAGCATGAGTTGGTTTTCTAAATTTGAGACCCTGTTCTGTTCTGTAATTCAGTTTCTGTGTAGCCAAGTTTACATTCCGTGTATTACTGATATCTTATGATGTTTCTTTTTCTGTGTGACTTACTTCAGTTAGAATCATCATACCTGAATCCACTCATTGTGCTGCTAAGCGCCTGATGACACAGATTTCATTGCTGAGTGATATTGCTTTGTAAGTAAATACCACAACTTCTTTATCCATTTTTCACTTTCTGCGATGTTGAACTTGTACTGTAAACGAGGTTCTTGTAAACAGAGGCGTCCCAAACTTTGGGGTGGCTGTGTCTTTTTGATTTTAATTTCCCTAAGCTATAGGACCATAAGTGGCAGTGCTCTAGGCTCTGTTGCTTTGTTTTTTAGATGTTTCAGGAAACACCATACACTTCTCCCGAGTGTCTGTTGGCAATTTACATCCCGCCCATCAGCATAACAAGGCTCCCAGTTCTCCATGGCCTGTCCTGCCTTTCTGGATTTTACACTTTTTTCAGATGGCCCTTTTGACCGGGGGGAAGTGAGACTTCATTGTAGTGCAGATTTCCTTTGCAAGCTTGCTTGGTTGGCCAAAAAGGGCGTATGCGTTTTTTTCTGAATATATTCAGGAAAAAACGCATACGCCCTTTTTGGCCAAGTGCATCATTGTGGACGTTCTGCCTCTTTTCCTATGATTTCAATGCAATTCCAGTCTACCTCCTGAAATCGGTTTCCTGCAATTCTGCCCCGCTTTCAAGTCCTCTTGGCAGCCTTACTTCAGTCTATTTTTGGACAATAGCTGTCATTTATAACTCTGCAGGTTTGTGAATTACAGTGCCCCTGAGCTCCTTTCTTCAACTCGCTTTCTTTTGAGCTGGCCGCAACACCGCAGGATGGCTTCAGGCCCTAATCTGGTTCCGGTACGGCACGCTGAGCCTTTGGTTATTTCCTGTTCCTGGTGGGAAATGAGAGTTAAATTTGCCCGTCCAGACACCTCCAGCTAGCCTCTCATTGGTTCTCGCTATTCCTATTCATCTTCCGCAGAAATTGCAAACTGGGCCAAACAGGAGGTTAAAGGCGCTGACTCTCCAAGTGGGGAGAGTGTTAGTAAAGCGTCTGGAATGTTGCACCCGAGTACCAGGGGAGGAAAACTGAGACATATTTGAACACGTCTCCCGATCACATGGTTGATCATACTCTAGGTTCCACATACATGTTTTAGCTGAAGGAAGAATACCTTAAACCTGGGTAGTTGAAACCCGTGGAATGGGTACCATGCAATATGACTTCAAAGGGTCTTCATTTGCTCACCGAACCTCTCCAATCCTATCACTGCTGCGTTTATGCCCCTGTACACATGCTTGATTCTCTTTCGGAGACATAGCAATCCATAGGTTTTAAGATACTTACAAGTCAGGTACATTCTTAGGCGTTTAATATGCGGTGTTGAGTCCATTTCGTTGAGCAAGGAGTAGCTCTTGTCTATTCCATATTTGGCTTAAGGAACTTTATCTGTGCTCATTTCAATCTCTGGTTTTATGCAGCACCCCAACTCACCTTTACCCTTAAGCAAGCATAAGTTGTTTTTCTAAATTTGAGGCCCTGTTCTGTTCTGTAATTCAGTTCCTGTGTAGCCAAGTTTCCATTCCGTGTATTACTGATATCTTATGATGTTTCTTTTTCTGTGTGACTTATTTCAGTTAGAATCATCATACCTGAATCCACTCATTGTGCTGCTAAGGGCCTGATGACATAGATTTCATTGCTGAGTGATATTGCTTTGTAAGTCAATACCACAACTTCTTTATCCATTTTTCACTTTCTGCGATGTTGAACTTGTACTGTAAACGAGGTTCTTGTAAACAGAGCCGTTCCAAACTTTGGGGTGGCTGTGTCTTTTTGATTTTAATTTCCCTAAGCTATAGGACCATAAGTGGAAGTGCCCTAGGCTCTGTTGCTTTGTTTTTTAGATGTTTCAGGAAACACCATACACTTCTCCCAAGTGTCTGTTGGCAATTTACATCCCGCCCATCAGCATAACAAGGCTCCCAGTTCTCCATGGCCTGTCCTGCCTTTCTGGATTTTACACTTTTTTCAGATGGCCCTTTTGACCGGGGGGAAGTGAGACTTCATTGTAGTGCAGATTTCCTTTGCAAGCTTGCTTGGTTGGCCAAAAAGGGCGTATGCGTTTTTTCCTGAATATATTTAGGAAAAAATGCATACGCCGTTTTTGGCCAAGTGCATCATTGTGGACGTTCTGCCTCTTTTCCTATGCTTGCAATGCAATTCCAGTCTACCTCCTGAAATCGGTTTCCTGCAATTCTGCCCCGCTTTCAAGTCCTCTTGGCAGCCTTACTTCAGTCTATTTTTGGACGATAGCTGTCATTTATAACTCTGCAGGTTTGTGAATTACAGTGCCCCTGAGCTCCTTTCTTCAACTCACTTTCTTGTGACCTGGCCGCAACACCGCAGGATGGCTTCAGGCCCTAATCTCGTTCCGGCCCGGCATGCTGAGCCTTTGGTTAATTCCTCTTCCTGGTGGGAAATGAGAGTTAAATTTGCCCGTCCAGACACCTCCAGCTAGCCTCTCATTGGTTCTCGCTATTCCTGTTCATCTTCCGCAGAAATTGCAAACTGGGCCAAACAGGAGGTTAAAGGGACTGACTCTCCAAGTGGGGAGAGTGTTAGTAAAGCGTCTGGAATGTTGCACCCGAGTACCAGGGGAGGAAAACTGAGACATATTTGAACACGTCTCCCGATCACATGGTTGATCATACTCTAGGTTCCACATGCATGTTTTAGCTGAAGGAAGAATACCTTAAACCTGGGTAGTTGAAACCCGTGGAATGGGTACCATGCAATATGACTTCAAAGGGTCTTCATTTGCTCACCGCACCTCTCCAATCCTATCACTACTGCATTTATGCCCCTGTACACATGCTTGATTCTCTTTCGGAGACATAGCAATCCATAGGTTTTAAGATACTTACTAGTCAGGTACATTCTTAGGCGTTTAATATGGGGTGTTGAGTCCATTTCGTTGAGCAAGGAGTAGCTCTTGTCTATTCCATATTTGGCTTAAGGAACTTTATCTGTGCTCATTTCAATCTCTGGTTTTATGCAGCACCCCAACTCACCTTTACCCTTAAGCAAGAATAAGTTGGTTTTCTAAATTTGAGACCCTGTTCTGTTCTGTAATTCAGTTCCTGTGTAGCCAAGTTTACATTCCGTGTATTACTGATATCTTATGATGTTTCTTTTTCTGTGTGACTTATTTCCGTTAGAATCATCATACCTGAATCCACTCATTGTGCTGCTAAGGGCCTGATGACACAGATTTCATTGCTGAGTGATATTGCTTTGTAAGTAAATACCACAACTTCTTTATCCATTTTTCACTTTCTGCGATGTTGAACTTGTACTGTAAACGAGGTTCTTGTAAACAGAGCTGTTCCAAACTTTGGGGTGGCTGTGTCTTTTTGATTTTAATTTCCCTAAGCTATAGGACCATAAGTGGAAGTGCCCTAGGTTCTGTTGCTTTGTTTTTTAGATGTTTCAGGAAACACCATACACTTCTCCCGAGTGGTTGTTGGCAATTTACATCCCGCCCATCAGCATAACAAGGCTGCCAGTTCTCCATGGCCTGTCCTGCCTTTCTGGATTTTACACTTTTTTCAGATGGCCCTTTTGACCGGGGGGAAGTGAGACTTCATTGTAGTGCAGATTTCCTTTGCAAGCTTGCTTGGTTGGCCAAAAAGGGCGTATGCGTTTTTTCCTGAATATATTCAGGAAAAAACGCATACGCCCTTTTTGGCCAAGTGCATCATTGTGGACGTTCTGCCTCTTTTCCTATGCTTTCAATGCAATTCCAGTCTACCTCCTGAAATCGCTTTCCTGCAATTCTGCCCCGCTTTCAAGTCCTCTTGGCAGCCTTACTTCAGTCTATTTTTGGACGATAGCTGTCATTTATAACTCTGCAGGTTTGTGAATTACAGTGCCCCTGAGCTCCTTTCTTCAACTCGCTTTCTTGTGACCTGGCCGCAACACCGCAGGATGGCTTCAGGCCCTAATCTGGTTCCGGTACGGCACACTGAGCCTTTGGTTATTTCCTCTTCCTGGTGGGAAATGAGAGTTAAATTTGCCCGTCCAGACACCTCCAGCTAGCCTCTCATTGGTTCTCGCTATTCCTGTTCATCTTCCACAGAAATTGCAAACTGGGCCAAACAGGAGGTTAAAGGCGCTGACTCTCCAAGTGGGGAGAGTGTTAGTAAAGCGTCTGGAATGTTGCACCCGAGTACCAGGGGAGGAAAACTGAGACATATTTGAACACGTCTCCCGTTCACATGGTTGATCATACTTAGGTTCCACATGCATGTTTTAGCTGAAGGAAGAATACGTTAAACCTGGAGAGTTGAGACTCGTGTAATGGGTACCATGCAATATGACTTCAAAGGGTCTTCATTTGCTCACCGAACCTCTCCAATCCTATCACTGCTGCGTTTATGCCCCTGTACACATGCTTGATTCTCTTTTGGAGACATAGCAATCCATAGGTTTTACGATACTTACTAGTCAGGTACATTCTTAGGCGTTTAATATGCGGTGTTGAGTCCATTTCGTTGAGCAAGGAGTAGCTCTTGTCTATTCCATATTTGACTTAAGGAACTTTATCTGTGCTCATTTCAATCTCTGGTTTTATGCAGCACCCCAACTCACCTTTACCCTTAAGCAAGCATAAGTTGGTTTTCTAAATTTGAGACCCTGTTCTGTTCTGTAATTCAGTTCCTGTGTAGCCAAGTTTACATTCCGTGTATTACTGATATCTTATGATGTTTCTTTTTCTGTGTGACTTATTTCAGTTAGAATCATCATACCTGAATCCACTCATTGTGATGCTAAGGGCCTGATGACATAGATTTCATTGCTGAGTGATATTGCTTTGTAAGTAAATACCACAACTTCTTTATCCATTTTTCACTTTCTGCGATGTTGAACTTGTACTGTAAACGAGGTTCTTGTAAACAGAGGCGTCCCAAACTTTGGGGTGGCTGTGTCTTTTTGATTTTAATTTCCCTAAGCTATAGGACCATAAGTGGAAGTGCCCTAGGCTCTGTTGCTTTGTTTTTTAGATGTTTCAGGAAACACCATACACTTCTCCCGAGTGGTTGTTGGCAATTTACATCCCGCCCATCAGCATAACAAGGCTCCCAGTTCTCCATGGCCTGTCCTGCCTTTCTGGATTTTACACTTTTTTCAGATGGCCCTTTTGACCGGGGGGAAGTGAGACTTCATTGTAGTGCAGATTTCCTTTGCAAGCTTGCTTGGTTGGCCAAAAAGGGCGTATGCGTTTTTTCCTGAATATATTCAGGAAAAAACGCATACGCCCTTTTTGGCCAAGTGCATCATTGTGGACGTTCTGCCTCTTTTCCTATGCTTTCAATGCAATTCCTGTCTACCTCCTGAAATCGGTTTCCTGCAACTCTGCCCCGCTTTCAAGTCCTCTTGGCAGCCTTACTTCAGTCTATTTTTGGACGATAGCTGTCATTTATAACTCTGCAGGTTTGTGAATTACAGTGCCCCTGAGCTCCTTTCTTCAACTCGCTTTCTTGTGACCTGGCCGCAACACCGCAGGATGGCTTCAGGCCCTAATCAGGTTCCGGCCCGGCATGCTGAGCCTTTGGTTAATTCCTCTTCCTGGTGGGAAATGAGAGTTAAATTTGCCCATCCAGACACCTCCAGCTAGCCTCTCATTGGTTTTCGCTATTCCTGTTCATCTTCCGCAGAAATTGCAAACTGGGCCAAACAGGAGGTTAAAGGGACTGACTCTCCAAGTGGGGAGAGTGTTAGTAAAGCGTCTGGAATGTTGCACCCGAGTACCAGGGGAGGAAAACTGAGACATATTTGAACACGTCTCCCGATCACATGGTTGATCATACTCTAGGTTCCACATGCATGTTTTAGCTGAAGGAAGAATACCTTAAACCTGGGTAGTTGAAACCCGTGGAATGGGTACCATGCAATATGACTTCAAAGGGTCTTCATTTGCTCACCGCACCTCTCCAATCCTATTACTGCTGCGTTTATGCCCCTGTACACATGCTTGATTCTCTTTCGGAGACATAGCAATCCATAGGTTTTACGATACTTACTAGTCAGGTACATTCTTAGGCGTTTAATATGCGGTGTTGAGTCCATTTCATTGAGCAAGGAGTAGCTCTTGTCTATTCCATATTTGACTTAAGGAACTTTATCTGTGCTCATTTCAATCTCTGGTTTTATGCAGCACCCCAACTCACCTTTACCCTTAAGCAAGCATAAGTTGGTTTTCTAAATTTGAGACCCTGTTCTGTTCTGTAATTCAGTTCCTGTGTAGCCAAGTTTACATTCCGTGTATTACTGATATCTTATGATGTTTCTTTTTCTGTGTGACTTATTTCAGTTAGAATCATCATACCTGAATCCACTCATTGTGATGCTAAGGGCCTGATGACATAGATTTCATTGCTGAGTGATATTGCTTTGTAAGTAAATACCACAACTTCTTTATCCATTTTTCACTTTCTGCGATGTTGAACTTGTACTGTAAACGAGGTTCTTGTAAACAGAGGCGTCCCAAACTTTGGGGTGGCTGTGTCTTTTTGATTTTAATTTCCCTAAGCTATAGGACCATAAGTGGCAGTGCCCTAGGCTCTGTTGCTTTGTTTTTTAGATGTTTCAGGAAACACCATACACTTCTCCCAAGTGTCTGTTGGCAATTTACATCCCGCCCATCAGCATAACAAGGCTCCCAGTTCTCCATGGCCTGTTGCCTTTCTGGATTTTACACTTTTTTCAGATGGCCCTTTTGACCGGGGGGAAGTGAGACTTCATTGTAGTGCAGATTTCCTTTGCAAGCTTGCTTGGTTGGCCAAAAAGGGCGTATGCGTTTTTTCCTGAATATATTCAGGAAAAAACGCATACGCCCTTTTTGGCCAAGTGCATCATTGTGGACGTTCTGCCTCTTTTCCTATGCTTTCAATGCAATTCCAGTCTACCTCCTGAAATCGGTTTCCTGCAATTCTGCCCCGCTTTCAAGTCCTCTTGGCAGCCTTACTTCAGTCTATTTTTGGACGATAGCTGTCATTTATAACTCTGCAGGTTTGTGAATTACAGTGCCCCTGAGCTCCTTTCTTCAACTCGCTTTCTTGTGACCTGGCCGCAACACCGCAGGATGGCTTCAGGCCCTAATCTGGTTCCGGCACGGCACCCTGAGCCTTTGGTTAATTCCTCTTCCTGGTGGGAAATGAGAGTTAAATTTGCCCGTCCAGACACCTGCAGCTAGCCTCTCATTGGTTCTCGCTATTCCTGTTCATCTTCCGCAGAAATTGCAAACTGGGCCAAACAGGAGGTTAAAGGGACTGACTCTCCAAGTGGGGAGAGTGTTAGTAAAGCGTCTGGAATGTTGCACCCGAGTACCAGGGGAGGAAAACTGAGACATATTTGAACATGTCTCCCGATCACATGGTTGATCATACTCTAGGTTCCACATGCATGTTTTAGCTGAAGGAAGAATACCTTAAACCTGGGTAGTTGAAACCCGTGGAATGGGTACCATGCAATATGACTTCAAAGGGTCTTCATTTGCTCACCGAACCTCTCCAATCCTATCACTGCTGCGTTTATGCCCCTGTACACATGCTTGATTCTCTTTCGGAGACATAGCAATCCATAGGTTTTAAGATACTTACTAGTCAGGTACATTCTTAGGCGTTTAATATGGGGTTTTGAGTCCATTTCGTTGAGCAAGGAGTAGCTCTTGTCTATTCCATATTTGGCTTAAGGAACTTTATCTGTGCTCATTTCAATCTCTGGTTTTATGCAGCACCCCAACTCACCTTTACCCTTAAGCAAGAATAAGTTGGTTTTCTAAATTTGAGACCCTGTTCTGTTCTGTAATTCAGTTCCTGTGTAGGCAAGTTTACATTCCGTGTATTAGTGATATCTTATGATGTTTCTTTTTCTGTGTGACTTATTTCAGTTAGAATCATCATACCTGAATCCACTCATTGTGCTGCTAAGGGCCTGATGACACAGATTTCATTGCTGAGTGATATTGCTTTGTAAGTAAATACCACAACTTCTTTATCCATTTTTCACTTTCTGCGATGTTGAACTTGTACTGTAAACGAGGTTCTTGTAAACAGAGCCATTCCAAACTTTGGGGTGGCTGTGTCTTTTTGATTTTAATTTCCCTAAGCTATAGGACCATAAGTGGAAGTGCCCTAGGCTCTGTTGCTTTGTTTTTTAGATGTTTCAGGAAACACCATACACCTCTCCCAAGTGTCTGTTGGCAATTTACATCCCGCCCATCAGCATAACAAGGCTGCCAGTTCTCAATGGCCTGTTGCCTTTCTGGATTTTACACTTTTTTCAGATGGCCCTTTTGACCGGGGGGAAGTGAGACTTCATTGTAGTGCAGATTTCCTTTGCAAGCTTGCTTGGTTGGCCAAAAAGGGCGTATGCGTTTTTTCCTGAATATATTCAGGAAAAAACGCATACGCCCTTTTTGGCCAAGTGCATCATTGTGGACGTTCTGCCTCTTTTCCTATGCTTTCAATGCAATTCCAGTCTACCTCCTGAAATCGGTTTCCTGCAATTCTGCCCCGCTTTCAAGTCCTCTTGGCAGCCTTACTTCAGTCTATTTTTGGACGATAGCTGTCATTTATAACTCTGCAGGTTTGTGAATTACAGTGCCCCTGAGCTCCTTTCTTCAACTCGCTTTCTTGTGACCTGGCCGCAACACCGCAGGATGGCTTCAGGCCCTAATCTGTTTCCGGCCCGGCATGCTGAGCCTTTGGTTAATTCCTCTTCCTGGTGGGAAATGAGAGTTAAATTTGCCCGTCCAGACACCTCCAACTAGCCTCTCATTGGTTCTCGCTCTTCCTGTTCATCTTCCGCAGAAATTGCAAACTGGGCCAAACAGGAGGTTGAAGGCGCTGACT
Source organism: Delphinus delphis (assembly GCF_949987515.2). Classification (NCBI taxonomy): domain Eukaryota; kingdom Metazoa; phylum Chordata; class Mammalia; order Artiodactyla; family Delphinidae; genus Delphinus; species Delphinus delphis. The sequence continues at coordinate 171,655 of NW_027192908.1, read as the reverse complement.
CTCCAAGTGGGGAGAGTGTTAGTAAAGCGTCTGGAATATTGCACCCGAGTACCAGGGGAGGAAAACTGAGACATATTTGAACACGTCTCCCGTTCACATGGTTGATCATACTTGGGTTCCACATGCATGTTTTAGCTGAAGGAAGAATACCTTAAACCTGGAGAGTTAAGACCCGTGTAATGGGTACCATGCAATATGACTTCAAAGGGTCTTCATTTGCTCACCGAACCTCTCCAATCCTATCACTGCTGCGTTTATGCCCCTGTACACATGCTTGATTCTCTTTCGGAGACATAGCAATCCATAGGTTTTAAGATACTTACTAGTCAGGTACATTCTTAGGCGTTTAATATGCGGTGTTGAGTCCATTTCGTTGAGCAAGGAGTAGCTCTTGTCTATTCCATATTTGACTTAAGGAACTTTATCTGTGCTCATTTCAATCTCTGGTTTTATGCAGCACCCCAACTCACCTTTACCCTTAAGCAAGCATAAGTTGGTTTTCTAAATTTGAGACCCTGTTCTGTTCTGTAATTCATTTCCTGTGTAGTCAAGTTTACATTCCATGTATTACTGATATCTTATGATGTTTCTTTTTCTGTGTGACTTATTTCAGTTAGAATCATCATACCTGAATCCACTCATTGTGCTGCTAAGGGCGTGATGACACAGATTTCATTGCTGAGTGATATTGCTTTGTAAGTAAATACCACAACTTCTTTATCCATTTTTCACTTTCTGCGATGTTGAACTTGTACTGTAAACGAGGTTCTTGTAAACAGAGCCGTTCCAAACTTTGGGGTGGCTGTGTCTTTTTGATTTTAATTTCCCTAAGCTATAGGACCATAAGTGGAAGTGCCCTAGGTTCTGTTGCTTTGTTTTTTAGATGTTTCAGGAAACACCATACACTTCTCCCGAGTGGTTGTTGGCAATTTACATCCCGCCCATCAGCATAACAAGGCTCCCAGTTCTCCATGGCCTGTCCTGCCTTTCTGGATTTTACACTTTTTTCAGATGGCCCTTTTGACCGGGGGGAAGTGAGACTTCATTGTAGTGCAGATTTCCTTTGCAAGCTTGCTTGGTTGGCCAAAAAGGGCGTATGCGTTTTTTCCTGAATATATTCAGGAAAAAACGCATACGCCCTTTTTGGCCAAGTGCATCATTGTGGACGTTCTGCCTCTTTTCCTATGCTTTCAATGCAATTCCAGTCTACCTCCTGAAATCGGTTTCCTGCAATTCTGCCCCGCTTTCAAGTCCTCTTGGCAGCCTTACTTCAGTCTATTTTTGGACGATAGCTGTCATTTATAACTCTGCAGGTTTGTGAATTACAGTGCCCCTGAGCTCCTTTCTTCAACTCGCTTTCTTGTGACCTGGCCGCAACACCGCAGGATGGCTTCAGGCCCTAATCTGGTTCCGGCCCGGCACGCTGAGCCTTTGGTTATTTCCTCTTCCTGGTGGGAAATGAGAGTTAAATTTGCCCGTCCAGACACCTCCAGCTAGCCTCTCATTGGTTCTCGCTATTCCTGTTCATCTTCCGCAGAAATTGCAAACTGGGCCAAACAGGAGGTTAAAGGGACTGACTCTCCAAGTGGGGAGAGTGTTAGTAAAGCGTCTGGAATGTTGCACCCGAGTACCAGGGGAGGAAAACTGAGACATATTTGAACACGTCTCCCGTTCACATGGTTGATCATACTTGGGTTCCACATGCATGTTTTAGCTGAAGGAAGAATACCTTAAACCTGGAGAGTTGAGACCCGTGTAATGGGTACCATGCAATATGACTTCAAAGGGTCTTCATTTGCTCACCGAACCTCTCCAATCCTATCACTGCTGCGTTTATGCCCCTGTACACATGCTTGATTCTCTTTTGGAGACATAGCAATCCATAGGTTTTACGATACTTACTAGTCAGGTACATTCTTAGGCGTTTAATATGCGGTGTTGAGTCCATTTCGTTGAGCAAGGAGTAGCTCTTGTCTATTCCATATTTGGCTTAAGGAACTTTATCTGTGCTCATTTCAATCTCTGGTTTTATGCAGCACCCCAACTCACCTTTACCCTTAAGCAAGCATAAGTTGGTTTTCTAAATTTGAGACCCTGTTCTGTTCTGTAATTCAGTTCCTGTGTAGCCAAGTTTACATTCCGTGTATTACTGATATCTTATGATGTTTCTTTTTCTGTGTGACTTATTTCAGTTAGAATCATCATACCTGAATCCACTCATTGTGCTGCTAAGGGCCTGATGACATAGATTTCATTGCTGAGTGATATTGCTTTGTAAGTCAATACCACAACTTCTTTATCCATTTTTCACTTTCTGCGATGTTGAACTTGTACTGTAAACGAGGTTCTTGTAAACAGAGCCGTTCCAAACTTTGGGGTGGCTGTGTCTTTTTGATTTTAATTTCCCTAAGCTATAGGACCATAAGTGGAAGTGCCCTAGGCTCTGTTGCTTTGTTTTTTAGATGTTTCAGGAAACACCATACACTTCTCCCAAGTGTCTGTTGGCAATTTACATCCCGCCCATCAGCATAACAAGGCTGCCAGTTCTCCATGGCCTGTCCTGCCTTTCTGGATTTTACACTTTTTTCAGATGGCCCTTTTGACCGGGGGGAAGTGAGACTTCATTGTAGTGCAGATTTCCTTTGCAAGCTTGCTTGGTTGGCCAAAAAGGGCGTATGCGTTTTTTCCTGAATATATTTAGGAAAAAACGCATACGCCCTTTTTGGCCAAGTGCATCATTGTGGACGTTCTGCCTCTTTTCCTATGCTTTCAATGCAATTCCAGTCTACCTCCTGAAATCGGTTTCCTGCAATTCTGCCCCGCTTTCAAGTCCTCTTGGCAGCCTTACTTCAGTCTATTTTTGGACGATAGCTGTCATTTATAACTCTGCAGGTTTGTGAATTACAGTGCCCCTGAGCTCCTTTCTTCAACTCACTTTCTTGTGACCTGGCCACAACACCGCAAGATGGCTTCAGGCCCTAATCTCGTTCCGGCCCGGCATGCTGAGCCTTTGGTTAATTCCTCTTCCTGGTGGGAAATGAGAGTTAAATTTGCCCGTCCAGACACCTCCAGCTAGCCTCTCATTGGTTCTCGCTATTCCTGTTCATCTTCCGCAGAAATCGCAAACTGGGCCAAACAGGAGGTTAAAGGGACTGACTCTCCAAGTGGGGAGAGTGTTAGTAAAGCGTCTGGAATGTTGCACCCGAGTACCAGGGGAGGAAAACTGAGACATATTTGAACACGTCTCCCGATCACATGGTTGATCATACTCTAGGTTCCACATGCATGTTTTAGCTGAAGGAAGAATACCTTAAACCTGGGTAGTTGAAACCCGTGGAATGGGTACCATGCAATATGACTTCAAAGGGTCTTCACTTGCTAACCGCACCTCTCCAATCTTATCACTGTTGCATTTATGCCCCTGTACACATGCTTGATTCTCTTTCGGAGACATAGAAATCCATAGGTTTTAAGATACTTACTAGTCAGGTACATTCTTAGGCGTTTAATATGGGGTGTTGAGTCCATTTCGTTGAGCAAGGAGTAGCTCTTGTCTATTCCATATTTGGCTTAAGGAACTTTATCTGTGCTCATTTCAATCTCTGGTTTTATGCAGCACCCCAACTCACCTTTACCCTTAAGCAAGAATAAGTTGGTTTTCTAAATTTGAGACCCTGTTCTGTTCTGTAATTCAGTTCCTGTGTAGCCAAGTTTACATTCCGTGTATTACTGATATCTTATGATGTTTCTTTTTCTGTGTGACTTATTTCAGTTAGAATCATCATACCTGAATCCACTCATTGTGCTGCTAAGGGCCTGATGACACAGATTTCATTGCTGAGTGATATTGCTTTGTAAGTAAATACCACAACTTCTTTATCCATTTTTCACTTTCTGCGATGTTGAACTTGTACTGTAAACGAGGTTCTTGTAAACAGAGCCGTTCCAAACTTTGGGGTGGCTGTGTCTTTTTGATTTTAATTTCCCTAAGCTATAGGACCATAAGTGGAAGTGCCCTAGGTTCTGTTGCTTTGTTTTTTAGATGTTTCAGGAAACACCATACACTTCTCCCGAGTGGTTGTTGGCAATTTACATCCCGCCCATCAGCATAACAAGGCTGCCAGTTCTCCATGGCCTGTCCTGCCTTTCTGGATTTTACACTTTTTTCAGATGGCCCTTTTGACCGGGGGGAAGTGAGACTTCATTGTAGTGCAGATTTCCTTTGCAAGCTTGCTTGGTTGGCCAAAAAGGGCGTATGCGTTTTTTCCTGAATATATTCAGGAAAAAACGCATACGCCCTTTTTGGCCAAGTGCATCATTGTGGACGTTCTGCCTCTTTTCCTATGTTTGCAATGCAATTCCAGTCTACCTCCTGAAATCGGTTTCCTGCAATTCTGCCCCGCTTTCAAGTCCTCTTGGCAGCCTTACTTCAGTCTATTTTTGGACGATAGCTGTCATTTATAACTCTGCAGGTTTGTGAATTACAGTGCCCCTGAGCTCCTTTCTTCAACTCGCTTTCTTTTGAGCTGGCCGCAACACCGCAGGATGGCTTCAGGCCCTAATCTGGTTCCGGTACGGCACACTGAGCCTTTGGTTATTTCCTCTTCCTGGTGGGAAATGAGAGTTAAATTTGCCCGTCCAGACACCTCCAGCTAGCCTCTCATTGGTTCTCGCTATTCCTGTTCATCTTCCGCAGAAATTGCAAACTGGGCCAAACAGGAGGTTAAAGGCGCTGACTCTCCAAGTGGGGAGAGTGTTAGTAAAGCGTCTGGAATGTTGCACCCGAGTACCAGGGGAGGAAAACTGAGACATATTTGAACACGTCTCCCGTTCACATGGTTGATCATACTTAGGTTCCACATGCATGTTTTAGCTGAAGGAAGAATACCTTAAACCTGGAGAGTTGAGACTCGTGTAATGGGTACCATGCAATATGACTTCAAAGGGTCTTCATTTGCTCACCGAACCTCTCCAATCCTATCACTGCTGCGTTTATGCCCCTGTACACATGCTTGATTCCCTTTCGGAGACATAGCAATCCATAGGTTTTAAGATACTTACTAGTCAGGTACATTCTTAGGCGTTTAATATGGGGTGTTGAGTCCATTTCGTTGAGCAAGGAGTAGCTCTTGTCTATTCCATATTTGGCTTAAGGAACTTTATCTGTGCTCATTTCAATCTCTGGTTTTATGCAGCACCCCAACTCACCTTTACCCTTAAGCAAGAATAAGTTGGTTTTCTAAATTTGAGACCCTGTTCTGTTCTGTAATTCAGTTCCTGTGTAGCCAAGTTTACATTCCGTGTATTACTGATATCTTATGATGTTTCTTTTTCTGTGTGACTTATTTCAGTTAGAATCATCATACCTGAATCCACTCATTGTGCTGCTAAGGGCCTGATGACACAGATTTCATTGCTGAGTGATATTGCTTTGTAAGTCAATACCACAACTTCTTTATCCATTTTTCACTTTCTGCGATGTTGAACTTGTACTGTAAACGAGGTTCTTGTAAACAGAGCCGTTCCAAACTTTGGGGTGGCTGTGTCTTTTTGATTTTAATTTCCCTAAGCTATAGGACCATAAGTGGAAGTGCCCTAGGCTCTGTTGCTTTCTTTTTTAGATGTTTCAGGAAACACCATACACCTCTCCCAAGTGTCTGTTGGCAATTTACATCCCGCCCATCAGCATAACAAGGCTGCCAGTTCTCAATGGCCTGTTGCCTTTCTGGATTTTACACTTTTTTCAGATGGCCCTTTTGGCCGGGGGGAAGTGAGACTTCATTGTAGTGCAGATTTCCTTTGCAAGCTTGCTTGGTTGGCCAAAAAGGGCGTATGCGTTTTTTCCTGAATATATTCAGGAAAAAACGCATACGCCCTTTTTGGCCAAGTGCATCATTGTGGACGTTCTGCCTCTTTTCCTATGCTTTCAATGCAATTCCAGTCTACCTCCTGAAATCGGTTTCCTGCAATTCTGCCCCGCTTTCAAGTCCTCTTGGCAGCCTTACTTCAGTCTATTTTTGGACGATAGCTGTCATTTATAACTCTGCAGGTTTGTGAATTACAGTGCCCCTGAGCTCCTTTCTTCAACTCGCTTTCTTGTGACCTGGCCGCAACACCGCAGGATGGCTTCAGGCCCTAATCTGGTTCCGGCCCGGCATGCTGAGCCTTTGGTTAATTCCTCTTCCTGGTGGGAAATGAGAGTTAAATTTGCCCGTCCAGACACCTCCAGCAAGCCTCTCATTGGTTCTCGCTATTCCTGTTCATCTTCCACAGAAATTGCAAACTGGGCCAAACAGGAGGTTAAAGGGACTGACTCTCCAAGTGGGGAGAGTGTTAGTAAAGCGTCTGGAATGTTGCACCCGAGTACCAGGGGAGGAAAACTGAGACATATTTGAACACGTCTCCCGATCACATGGTTGATCATACTCTAGGTTCCACATGCATGTTTTAGCTGAAGGAAGAATACCTTAAACCTGGGTAGCTGAAACCCGTGGAATGGGTACCATGCAATATGACTTCAAAGGGTCTTCATTTGCTCACCGCACCTCTCCAATCCTATCACTGCTGCGTTTATGCCCCTGTACACATGCTTGATTCTCTTTCGGAGACATAGCAATCCATAGGTTTTAAGATACTTACTAGTCAGGTACATTCTTAGGCATTTAATATGGGGTGTTGAGTCCATTTCGTTGAGCAAGGAGTAGCTCTTGTCTATTCCATATTTGGCTTAAGGAACTTTATCTGTGCTCATTTCAATCTCTGGTTTTATGCAGCACCCCAACTCACCTTTACCCTTAAGCAAGCATAAGTTGGTTTTCTAAATTTGAGACCCTGTTCTGTTCTGTAATTCAGTTCCTGTGTAGCCAAGTTTCCATTCCGTGTATTACTGATATCTTATGATGTTTCTTTTTCTGTGTGACTTATTTCAGTTAGAATCATCATACCTGAATCCACTCATTGTGCTGCTACGGGCCTGATGACACAGATTTCATTGCTGAGTGATATTGCTTTGTAAGTAAATACCACAACTTCTTTATCCATTTTTCACTTTCTGCGATGTTGAACTTGTACTGTAAACGAGGTTCTTGTAAACAGAGCTGTTCCAAACTTTGGGGTGGCTGTGTCTTTTTGATTTTAATTTCCCTAAGCTATAGGACCATAAGTGGAAGTGCCCTAGGCTCTGTTGCTTTGTTTTTTAGATGTTTCAGGGAACACCATACACTTCTCCCAAGTGTCTGTTGGCAATTTACATCCCGCCCATCAGCATAACAAGGGTCCCAGTTCTCAATGGCCTGTTGCCTTTCTGGATTTTACACTTTTTTCAGATGGCCCTTTTGGCCGGGGGGAAGTGAGACTTCATTGTAGTGCAGATTTCCTTTGCAAGCTTGCTTGGTTGGCCAAAAAGGGCGTATGCGTTTTTTCCTGAATATATTCAGGAGAAAACGCATACGCCCTTTTTGGCCAAGTGCATCATTGTGGACGTTCTGCCTCTTTTCCTATGCTTTCAATGCAATTCCAGTCTACCTCCTGAAATCGGTTTCCTGCAATTCTGCCCCTCTTTCAAGTCCTCTTGGCAGCCTTACTTCAGTCTATTTTTGGACGATAGCTGTCATTTATAACTCTGCAGGTTTGTGAATTACAGTGCCCCTGAGCTCCTTTCTTCAACTCGCTTTCTTGTGACCTGGCCGCAACACCGCAGGATGGCTTCAGGCCCTAATCTGGTTCCGGCCCAGCATGCTGAGCCTTTGGTTAATTCCTCTTCCTGGTGGGAAATGAGAGTTAAATTTGCCCGTCCAGACACCTCCAGCTAGCCTCTCATTGGTTCTCGCTATTCCTGTTCATCTTCCGCAGAAATTGCAAACTGGGCCAAACAGGAGGTTAAAGGGACTGACTCTCCAAGTGGGGAGAGTGTTAGTAAAGCGTCTGGAATGTTGCACCCGAGTACCAGGGGAGGAAAACTGAGACATATTTGAACACGTCTCCCGATCACATGGTTGATCATACTCTAGGTTCCACATGCATGTTTTAGCTGAAGGAAGAATACCTTAAACCTGGGTAGTTGAAACCCGTGGAATGGGTACCATGCAATATGACTTCAAAGGGTCTTCATTTGCTCACCGAACCTCTCCAATCCTATCACTGCTGCGTTTATGCCCCTGTACACATGCTTGATTCTCTTTCGGAGACATAGCAATCCATAGGTTTTAAGATACTTACTAGTCAGGTACATTCTTAGGCATTTAATATGGGGTGTTGAGTCCATTTCGTTGAGCAAGGAGTAGCTCTTGTCTATTCCATATTTGGCTTAAGGAACTTTATCTGTGCTCATTTCAATCTCTGGTTTTATGCAGCACCCCAACTCACCTTTACCCTTAAGCAAGAATAAGTTGGTTTTCTAAATTTGAGACCCTGTTCTGTTCTGTAATTCAGTTCCTGTGTAGCCAAGTTTACATTCCGTGTATTACTGATATCTTATGATGTTTCTTTTTCTGTGTGACTTATTTCAGTTAGAATCATCATACCTGAATCCACTCATTGTGCTGCTAAGGGCCTGATGACACAGATTTCATTGCTGAGTGATATTGCTTTGTAAGTAAATACCACAACTTCTTTATCCATTTTTCACTTTCTGCGATGTTGAACTTGTACTGTAAACGAGGTTCTTGTAAACAGAGCCGTTCCAAACTTTGGGGTGGCTGTGTCTTTTTGATTTTAATTTCCCTAAGCTATAGGACCATAAGTGGAAGTGCCCTAGGTTCTGTTGCTTTGTTTTTTAGATGTTTCAGGAAACACCATACACTTCTCCCGAGTGGTTGTTGGCAATTTACATCCCGCCCATCAGCATAACAAGGCTCCCAGTTCTCCATGGCCTGTCCTGCCTTTCTGGATTTTACACTTTTTTCAGATGGCCCTTTTGACCGGGGGGAAGTGAGACTTCATTGTAGTGCAGATTTCCTTTGCAAGCTTGCTTGGTTGGCCAAAAAGGGCGTATGCGTTTTTTCCTGAATATATTCAGGAAAAAACCCATACGCCCTTTTTGGCCAAGTGCATCATTGTGGACGTTCTGCCTCTTTTCCTATGCTTGCAATGCAATTCCAGTCTACCTCCTGAAATCGGTTTCCTGCAATTCTGCCCCGCTTTCAAGTCCTCTTGGCAGCCTTACTTCAGTCTATTTTTGGACGATAGCTGTCATTTATAACTCTGCAGGTTTGTGAATTACAGTGCCCCTGAGCTCCTTTCTTCAATTCGCTTTCTTGTGACCTGGCCGCAACACCGCAGGATGGCTTCAGGCCCTAATCTGGTTCCGGCCCGGCACGCTGAGCCTTTGGTTATTTCCTCTTCCTGGTGGGAAATCAGAGTTAAATTTGCCCGTCCAGACACCTCCAGCTAGCCTCTCATTGGTTCTCGCTATTCCTGTTCATCTTCCGCAGAAATTGCAAACTGGGCCAAACAGGAGGTTAAAGGCGCTGACTCTCCAAGTGGGGAGAGTGTTAGTAAAGCGTCTGGAATGTTGCACCCGAGTACCAGGGGAGGAAAACTGAGACATATTTGAACACGTCTCCCGTTCACATGGTTGATCATACTTGGGTTCCACATGCATGTTTTAGCTGAAGTAAGAATACCTTAAACCTGGAGAGTTGAGACCCGTGTAATGGGTACCATGCAATATGACTTCAAAGGGTCTTCATTTGCTCACCGAACCTCTCCAATCCTATCACTGCTGCGTTTATGCCCCTGTACACATGCTTGATTCTCTTTTGGAGACATAGCAATCCATAGGTTTTACGATACTTACTAGTCAGGTACATTCTTTGGCGTTTAATATGCAGTGTTGAGTCCATTTCGTTGAGCAAGGAGTAGCTCTTGTCTATTCCATATTTGGCTTAAGGAACTTTATCTGTGCTCATTTCAATCTCTGTTTTTATGCAGCACCCCAACTCACCTTTACCCTTAAGCAAGCATAAGTTGGTTTTCTAAATTTGAGACCCTGTTCTGTTCTGTAATTCAGTTCCTGTGTAGCCAAGTTTACATTCCGTGTATTACTGATATCTTATGATGTTTCTTTTTCTGTGTGACTTATTTCAGTTAGAATCATCATACCTGAATCCACTCATTGTGCTGCTAAGGGCCTGATGACACAGATTTCATTGCTGAGTGATATTGCTTTGTAAGTAAATACCACAACTTCTTTATCCATTTTTCACTTTCTGCGATGTTGAACTTGTACTGTAAACGAGGTTCTTGTAAACAGAGCCGTTCCAAACTTTGGGGTGGCTGTGTCTTTTTGATTTTAATTTCCCTAAGCTATAGGACCATAAGTGGAAGTGCCCTAGGTTCTGTTGCTTTGTTTTTTAGATGTTTCAGGAAACACCATACACTTCTCCAGAGTGGTTGTTGGCAATTTACATCCCGCCCATCAGCATAACAAGGCTCCCAGTTCTCCATGGCCTGTCCTGCCTTTCTGGATTTTACACTTTTTTCAGATGGCCCTTTTGACCGGGGGGAAGTGAGACTTCATTGTAGTGCAGATTTCCTTTGCAAGCTTGCTTGGTTGGCCAAAAAGGGCGTATGCGTTTTTTTCTGAATATATTCAGGAAAAAACGCATACACCCTTTTTGGCCAAGTGCATCATTGTGGACGTTCTGCCTCTTTTCCTATGCTTTCAATGCAATTCCAGTCTACCTCCTGAAATCGGTTTCCTGCAATTCTGCCCCGCTTTCAAGTCCTCTTGGCAGCCTTACTTCAGTCTATTTTTGGACGATAGCTGTCATTTATAACTCTGCAGGTTTGTGAATTACAGTGCCCCTGAGCTCCTTTCTTCAACTCGCTTTCTTGTGACCTGGCCGCAACACCGCAGGATGGCTTCAGGCCCTAATCTGGTTCCGGACCGGCATGCTGAGCCTTTGGTTAATTCCTCTTCCTGGTGTGAAATGAGAGTTAAATTTGCCCGTCCAGACACCTCCAGCTAGCCTCTCATTGGTTCTCGCTATTCCTGTTCATCTTCCGCAGAAATTGCAAACTGGGCGAAACAGGAGGTTAAAGGGACTGACTCTCCAAGTGGGGAGAGTGTTAGTAAAGCGTCTGGAATGTTGCACCCGAGTACCAGGGGAGGAAAACTGAGACATATTTGAACACGTCTCCCGATCACATGGTTGATCATACTCTAGGTTCCACATGCATGTTTTAGCTGAAGGAAGAATACCTTAAACCTGGGTAGTTGAAACCCGTGGAATGGGTACCATGCAATATGACTTCAAAGGGTCTTCATTTGCTCACCGAACCTCTCCAATCCTATCACTGCTGCGTTTATGCCCCTGTACACATGCTTGATTCCCTTTCGGAGACATAGCAATCCATAGGTTTTAAGATACTTACTAGTCAGGTACATTCTTAGGCGTTTAATATGGGGTGTTGAGTCCATTTCGTTGAGCAAGGAGTAGCTCTTGTCTATTCCATATTTGGCTTAAGGAACTTTATCTGTGCTCATTTCAATCTCTGGTTTTATGCAGCACCCCAACTCACCTTTACCCTTAAGCAAGAATAAGTTGGTTTTCTAAATTTGAGACCCTGTTCTGTTCTGTAATTCAGTTCCTGTGTAGCCAAGTTTACATTCCGTGTATTACTGATATCTTATGATGTTTCTTTTTCTGTGTGACTTATTTCAGTTAGAATCATCATACCTGAATCCACTCATTGTGCTGCTAAGGGCCTGATGACACAGATTTCATTGCTGAGTGATATTGCTTTGTAAGTAAATACCACAACTTCTTTATCCATTTTTCACTTTCTGCGATGTTGAACTTGTACTGTAAACAAGGTTCTTGTAAACAGAGCCGTTCCAAACTTTGGGGTGGCTGTGTCTTTTTGATTTTAATTTCCCTAAGCTATAGGACCATAAGTGGAAGTGCCGTAGGCTCTGTTGCTTTGTTTTTTAGATGTTTCAGGAAACACCATACACCTCTCCCAAGTGTCTGTTGGCAATTTACATCCCGCCCATCAGCATAACAAGGCTGCCAGTTCTCAATGGCCTGTTGCCTTTCTGGATTTTACACTTTTTTCAGATGGCCCTTTTGGCCGGGGGGAAGTGAGACTTCATTGTAGTGCAGATTTCCTTTGCAAGCTTGCTTGGTTGGCCAAAAAGGGCGTATGCGTTTTTTCCTGAATATATTCAGGAAAAAACGCATACGCCCTTTTTGGCCAAGTGCATCATTGTGGACGTTCTGCCTCTTTTCCTATGCTTTCAATGCAATTCCAGTCTACCTCCTGAAATCGGTTTCCTGCAATTCTGCCCCGCTTTCAAGTCCTCTTGGCAGCCTTACTTCAGTCTATTTTTGGACGATAGCTGTCATTTATAACTCTGCAGGTTTGTGAATTACAGTGCCCCTGAGCTCCTTTCTTCAACTCGCTTTCTTGTGACCTGGCCGCAACACCGCAGGATGGCTTCAGGCCCTAATCTGGTTCCGGCCCGGCATGCTGAGCCTTTGGTTAATTCCTCTTCCTGGTGGGAAATGAGAGTTAAATTTGCCCGTCCAGACACCTCCAGCTAGCCTCTCATTGGTTCTCGCTATTCCTGTTCATCTTCCGCAGAAATTGCAAACTGGGCCAAACAGGAGGTTAAAGGGACTGACTCTCCAAGTGGGGAGAGTGTTAGTAAAGCGTCTGGAATGTTGCACCCGAGTACCAGGGGAGGAAAACTGAGACATATTTGAACACGTCTCCCGATCACATGGTTGATCATACTCTAGGTTCCACATGCATGTTTTAGCTGAAGGAAGAATACCTTAAACCTGGGTAGCTGAAACCCGTGGAATGGGTACCATGCAATATGACTTCAAAGGGTCTTCATTTGCTCACCGCACCTCTCCAATCCTATCACTGCTGCGTTTATGCCCCTGTACACATGGTTGATTCTCTTTCGGAGACATAGCAATCCATAGGTTTTAAGATACTTACTAGTCAGGTACATTCTTAGGCATTTAATATGGGGTGTTGAGTCCATTTCGTTGAGCAAGGAGTAGCTCTTGTCTATTCCATATTTGGCTTAAGGAACTTTATCTGTGCTCATTTCAATCTCTGGTTTTATGCAGCACCCCAACTCACCTTTACCCTTAAGCAAGCATAAGTTGGTTTTCTAAATTTGAGACACTGTTCTGTTCTGTAATTCAGTTCCTGTGTAGCCAAGTTTCCATTCCGTGTATTACTGATATCTTATGATGTTTCTTTTTCTGTGTGACTTATTTCAGTTAGAATCATCATACCTGAATCCACTCATTGTGCTGCTACGGGCCTGATGACACAGATTTCATTGCTGAGTGATATTGCTTTGTAAGTAAATACCACAACTTCTTTATCCATTTTTCACTTTCTGCGATGTTGAACTTGTACTGTAAACGAGGTTCTTGTAAACAGAGCTGTTCCAAACTTTGGGGTGGCTGTGTCTTTTTGATTTTAATTTCCCTAAGCTATAGGACCATAAGTGGAAGTGCCCTAGGCTCTGTTGCTTTGTTTTTTAGATGTTTCAGGAAACACCATACACTTCTCCCAAGTGTCTGTTGGCAATTAACATCCCGCCCATCAGCATAACAAGGCTCCCAGTTCTCAATGGCCTGTTGCCTTTCTGGATTTTACACTTTTTTCAGATGGCCCTTTTGGCCGGGGGGAAGTGAGACTTCATTGTAGTGCAGATTTCCTTTGCAAGCTTGCTTGGTTGGCCAAAAAGGGCGTATGCGTTTTTTCCTGAATATATTCAGGAGAAAACGCATACGCCCTTTTTGGCCAAGTGCATCATTGTGGACGTTCTGCCTCTTTTCCTATGCTTTCAATGCAATTCCAGTCTACCTCCTGAAATCGGTTTCCTGCAATTCTGCCCCTCTTTCAAGTCCTCTTGGCAGCCTTACTTCAGTCTATTTTTGGACGATAGCTGTCATTTATAACTCTGCAGGTTTGTGAATTACAGTGCCCCTGAGCTCCTTTCTTCAACTCGCTTTCTTGTGACCTGGCCGCAACACCGCAGGATGGCTTCAGGCCCTAATCTGGTTCCGGCCCAGCATGCTGAGCCTTTGGTTAATTCCTCTTCCTGGTGGGAAATGAGAGTTAAATTTGCCCGTCCAGACACCTCCAGCTAGCCTCTCATTGGTTCTCGCTATTCCTGTTCATCTTCCGCAGAAATTGCAAACTGGGCCAAACAGGAGGTTAAAGGGACTGACTCTCCAAGTGGGGAGAGTGTTAGTAAAGCGTCTGGAATGTTGCACCCGAGTACCAGGGGAGGAAAACTGAGACATATTTGAACACGTCTCCCGATCACATGGTTGATCATACTCTAGGTTCCACATGCATGTTTTAGCTGAAGGAAGAATACCTTAAACCTGGGTAGTTGAAACCCGTGGAATGGGTACCATGCAATATGACTTCAAAGGGTCTTCATTTGCTCACCGAACCTCTCCAATCCTATCACTGCTGCGTTTATGCCCCTGTACACATGCTTGATTCTCTTTCGGAGACATAGCAATCCATAGGTTTTAAGATACTTACTAGTCAGGTACATTCTTAGGCGTTTAATATGGGGTGTTGAGTCCATTTCGTTGAGCAAGGAGTAGCTCTTGTCTATTCCATATTTGGCTTAAGGAACTTTATCTGTGCTCATTTCAATCTCTGGTTTTATGCAGCACCCCAACTCACCTTTACCCTTAAGCAAGAATAAGTTGGTTTTCTAAATTTGAGACCCTCTTCTGTTCTGTAATTCAGTTCCTGTGTAGCCAAGTTTACATTCCGTGTATTACTGATATCTTATGATGTTTCTTTTTCTGTGTGACTTATTTCAGTTAGAATCATCATACCTGAATCCACTCATTGTGCTGCTAAGGGCCTGATGACACAGATTTCATTGCTGAGTGATATTGCTTTGTAAGTAAATACCACAACTTCTTTATCCATTTTTCACTTTCTGCGATGTTGAACTTGTACTGTAAACGAGGTTCTTGTAAACAGAGCCGTTCCAAACTTTGGGGTGGCTGTGTCTTTTTGATTTTAATTTCCCTAAGCTATAGGACCATAAGTGGCAGTGCCCTAGGCTCTGTTGCTTTGTTTTTTAGATGTTTCAGGAAACACCATACACTCCTCCCGAGTGTCTGTTGGCAATTTACATCCCGCCCATCAGCATAACAAGGCTCCCAGTTCTCCATGGCCTGTCCTGCCTTTCTGGATTTTACACTTTTTTCAGATGGCCCTTTTGACCGGGGGGAAGTGAGACTTCATTGTAGTGCAGATTTCCTTTGCAAGCTTGCTTGGTTGGCCAAAAAGGGCGTATGCGTTTTTTCCTGAATATATTCAGGAAAAAACGCATACGCCCTTTTTGGCCAAGTGCATCATTGTGGACGTTCTGCCTCTTTTCCTATGCTTTCAATGCAATTCCAGTCTACCTCTTGAAATCGGTGTCCTGCAATTCTGCCCCGCTTTCAAGTCCTCTTGGCAGCCTTACTTCAGTCTATTTTTGGACGATAGCTGTCATTTATAACTCTGCAGGTTTGTGAATTACAGTGCCCCTGAGCTCCTTTCTTCAACTCGCTTTCTTGTGACCTGGCCGCAACACCGCAGGATGGCTTCAGGCCCTAATCTGGTTCCGGCACGGCACGCTGAGCCTTTGGTTATTTCCTCTTCCTGGTGGGAAATGAGAGTTAAATTTGCCCGTCCAGACACCTCCAGCTAGTCTCTCATTGGTTCTCGCTATTCCTGTTCATCTTCCGCAGAAATTGCAAACTGGGCCAAACAGGATGTTAAAGGGACTGACTCTCCAAGTGGGGAGAGTGTTAGTAAAGCGTCTGGAATGTTGCACCCGAGTACCAGGGGAGGAAAACTGAGACATATTTGAACACGTCTCCCGATCACATGGTTGATCATACTCTAGGTTCCACATGCATGTTTTAGCTGAAGGAAGAATACCTTAAACCTGGGTAGTTGAAACCCGTGGAATGGGTACCATGCAATATGACTTCAAAGGGTCTTCATTTGCTCACCGCACCTCTCCAATCCTATCAATGCTGCGTTTATGCCCCTGTACACATGCTTGATTCTCTTTTGGAGACATAGCAATCCATAGGTTTTAAGATACTTACTAGTCAGGTACATTCTTAGGCGTTTAATATGGGGTGTTGAGTCCATTTCGTTGAGCAAGGAGTAGCTCTTGTCTATTCCATATTTGGCTTAAGGAACTTCATCTGTGCTCATTTCAATCTCTGGTTTTATGCAGCACCCCAACTCACCTTTACCCTTAAGCAAGCATAAGTTGGTTTTCTAAATCTGAGACCCTGTTCTGTTCTGTAATTCAGTTCCTGTGTAGCCAAGTTTCCATTCCGTGTATTACTGATATCTTATGATGTTTCTTTTTCTGTGTGACTTATTTCAGTTAGAATCCTCATACCTGAATCCACTCATTGTGCTGCTACGGGCCTGATGACACAGATTTCATTGCTGAGTGATATTGCTTTGTAAGTAAATACCACAACTTCTTTATCCATTTTTCACTTTCTGCGATGTTGAACTTGTACTGTAAACGAGGTTCTTGTAAACAGAGCCGTTCCAAACTTTGGGGTGGCTGTGTCTTTTTGATTTTAATTTCCCTAAGCTATAGGACCATAAGTGGAAGTGCCCTAGGCTCTGTTGCTTTGTTTTTTAGATGTTTCAGGAAACACCATACACTTCTCCCAAGTGTCTGTTGGCAATTTACATCCCGCCCATCAGCATAACAAGGCTCCCAGTTCTCAATGGCCTGTTGCCTTTCTGGATTTTACACTTTTTTCAGATGGCCCTTTTGGCCGGGGGGAAGTGAGACTTCATTGTAGTGCAGATTTCCTTTGCAAGCTTGCTTGGTTGGCCAAAAAGGGCGTATGCGTTTTTTCCTGAATATATTCAGGAAAAAACCCATACGCCCTTTTTGGCCAAGTGCATCATTGTGGACGTTCTGCCTCTTTTCCTATGCTTGCAATGCAATTCCAGTCTACCTCCTGAAATCGGTTTCCTGCAATTCTGCCCCGCTTTCAAGTCCTCTTGGCAGCCTTACTTCAGTCTATTTTTGGACGATAGCTGTCATTTATAAC
This sequence comes from Delphinus delphis, assembly GCF_949987515.2. Taxonomy (NCBI): domain Eukaryota; kingdom Metazoa; phylum Chordata; class Mammalia; order Artiodactyla; family Delphinidae; genus Delphinus; species Delphinus delphis. The sequence continues at coordinate 154,562 of NW_027192908.1, read as the reverse complement.
TCTGCAGGTTTGTGAATTACAGTGCCCCTGAGCTCCTTTCTTCAACTCGCTTTCTTGTGACCTGGCCGCAACACCGCAGGATGGCTTCAGGCCCTAATCTGGTTCCGGCCCGGCACGCTGAGCCTTTGGTTATTTCCTCTTCCTGGTGGGAAATGAGAGTTAAATTTGCCCGTCCAGACACCTCCAGCTAGCCTCTCATTGGTTCTCGCTATTCCTGTTCATCTTCCGCAGAAATTGCAAACTGGGCCAAACAGGAGGTTAAAGGCGCTGACTCTCCAAGTGGGGAGAGTGTTAGTAAAGCGTCTGGAATGTTGCACCCGAGTACCAGGGGAGGAAAACTGAGACATATTTGAACACGTCTCCCGTTCACATGGTTGATCATACTTGGGTTCCACATGCATGTTTTAGCTGAAGTAAGAATACCTTAAACCTGGAGAGTTGAGACCCGTGTAATGGGTACCATGCAATATGACTTCAAAGGGTCTTCATTTGCTCACCGAACCTCTCCAATCCTAACACTGCTGCGTTTATGCCCCTGTACACATGCTTGATTCTCTTTTGGAGACATAGCAATCCATAGGTTTTACGATACTTACTAGTCAGGTACATTCTTAGGCGTTTAATATGCAGTGTTGAGTCCATTTCGTTGAGCAAGGAGTAGCTCTTGTCTATTCCATATTTGGCTTAAGGAACTTTATCTGTGCTCATTTCAATCTCTGGTTTTATGCAGCACCCCAACTCACCTTTACCCTTAAGCAAGCATAAGTTGGTTTTCTAAATTTGAGACCCTGTTCTGTTCTGTAATTCAGTTCCTGTGTAGCCAAGTTTACATTCCGTGTATTACTGATATCTTATGATGTTTCTTTTTCTGTGTGACTTATTTCAGTTAGAATCATCATACCTGAATCCACTCATTGTGCTGCTAAGGGCCTGATGACACAGATTTCATTGCTGAGTGATATTGCTTTGTAAGTAAATACCACAACTTCTTTATCCATTTTTCACTTTCTGCGATGTTGAACTTGTACTGTAAACGAGGTTCTTGTAAACAGAGCCGTTCCAAACTTTGGGGTGGCTGTGTCTTTTTGATTTTAATTTCCCTAAGCTATAGGACCATAAGTGGAAGTGCCCTAGGTTCTGTTGCTTTGTTTTTTAGATGTTTCAGGAAACACCATACACTTTTCCCGAGTGGTTGTTGGCAATTTACATCCCGCCCATCAGCATAACAAGGCTCCCAGTTGTCCATGGCCTGTCCTGCCTTTCTGGATTTTACACTTTTTTCAGATGGCCCTTTTGACCGGGGGGAAGTGAGACTTCATTGTAGTGCAGATTTCCTTTGCAAGCTTGCTTGGTTGGCCAAAAAGGGCGTATGCGTTTTTTTCTGAATATATTCAGGAAAAAACGCATACACCCTTTTTGGCCAAGTGCATCATTGTGGACGTTCTGCCTCTTTTCCTATGCTTTCAATGCAATTCCAGTCTACCTCCTGAAATCGGTTTCCTGCAATTCTGCCCCGCTTTCAAGTCCTCTTGGCAGCCTTACTTCAGTCTATTTTTGGACGATAGCTGTCATTTATAACTCTGCAGGTTTGTGAATTACAGTGCCCCTGAGCTCCTTTCTTCAACTCGCTTTCTTGTGACCTGGCCGCAACACCGCAGGATGGCTTCAGGCCCTAATCTGGTTCCGGACCGGCATGCTGAGCCTTTGGTTAATTCCTCTTCCTGGTGTGAAATGAGAGTTAAATTTGCCCGTCCAGACACCTCCAGCTAGCCTCTCATTGGTTCTCGCTATTCCTGTTCATCTTCCGCAGAAATTGCAAACTGGGCGAAACAGGAGGTTAAAGGGACTGACTCTCCAAGTGGGGAGAGTGTTAGTAAAGCGTCTGGAATGTTGCACCCGAGTACCAGGGGAGGAAAACTGAGACATATTTGAACACGTCTCCCGATCACATGGTTGATCATACTCTAGGTTCCACATGCATGTTTTAGCTGAAGGAAGAATACCTTAAACCTGGGTAGTTGAAACCCGTGGAATGGGTACCATGCAATATGACTTCAAAGGGTCTTCATTTGCTCACCGAACCTCTCCAATCCTATCACTGCTGCGTTTATGCCCCTGTACACATGCTTGATTCCCTTTCGGAGACATAGCAATCCATAGGTTTTAAGATACTTACTAGTCAGGTACATTCTTAGGCGTTTAATATGGGGTGTTGAGTCCATTTCGTTGAGCAAGGAGTAGCTCTTGTCTATTCCATATTTGGCTTAAGGAACTTTATCTGTGCTCATTTCAATCTCTGGTTTTATGCAGCACCCCAACTCACCTTTACCCTTAAGCAAGAATAAGTTGGTTTTCTAAATTTGAGACCCTGTTCTGTTCTGTAATTCAGTTCCTGTGTAGCCAAGTTTACATTCCGTGTATTACTGATATCTTATGATGTTTCTTTTTCTGTGTGACTTATTTCAGTTAGAATCATCATACCTGAATCCACTCATTGTGCTGCTAAGGGCCTGATGACACAGATTTCATTGCTGAGTGATATTGCTTTGTAAGTAAATACCACAACTTCTTTATCCATTTTTCACTTTCTGCGATGTTGAACTTGTACGGTAAACGAGGTTCTTGTAAACAGAGCCGTTCCAAACTTTGGGGTGGCTGTGTCTTTTTGATTTTAATTTCCCTAAGCTATAGGACCATAAGTGGAAGTGCCGTAGGCTCTGTTGCTTTGTTTTTTAGATGTTTCAGGAAACACCATACACCTCTCCCAAGTGTCTGTTGGCAATTTACATCCCGCCCATCAGCATAACAAGGCTGCCAGTTCTCAATGGCCTGTTGCCTTTCTGGATTTTACACTTTTTTCAGATGGCCCTTTTGGCCGGGGGGAAGTGAGACTTCATTGTAGTGCAGATTTCCTTTGCAAGCTTGCTTGGTTGGCCAAAAAGGGCGTATGCGTTTTTTCCTGAATATATTCAGGAAAAAACGCATACGCCCTTTTTGGCCAAGTGCATCATTGTGGACGTTCTGCCTCTTTTCCTATGCTTTCAATGCAATTCCAGTCTACCTCCTGAAATCGGTTTCCTGCAATTCTGCCCCGCTTTCAAGTCCTCTTGGCAGCCTTACTTCAGTCTATTTTTGGACGATAGCTGTCATTTATAACTCTGCAGGTTTGTGAATTACAGAGCCCCTGAGCTCCTTTCTTCAACTCGCTTTCTTGTGACCTGGCCGCAACACCGCAGGATGGCTTCAGGCCCTAATCTGGTTCCGGCCCGGCATGCTGAGCCTTTGGTTAATTCCTCTTCCTGGTGGGAAATGAGAGTTAAATTTGCCCGTCCAGACACCTCCAGCTAGCCTCTCATTGGTTCTCGCTATTCCTGTTCATCTTCCGCAGAAATTGCAAACTGGGCCAAACAGGAGGTTAAAGGGACTGACTCTCCAAGTGGGGAGAGTGTTAGTAAAGCGTCTGGAATGTTGCACCCGAGTACCAGGGGAGGAAAACTGAGACATATTTGAACACGTCTCCCGATCACATGGTTGATCATACTCTAGGTTCCACATGCATGTTTTAGCTGAAGGAAGAATACCTTAAACCTGGGTAGTTGAAACCCGTGGAATGGGTACCATGCAATATGACTTCAAAGGGTCTTCATTTGCTCACCGAACCTCTCCAATCCTATCACTGCTGCGTTTATGCCCCTGTACACATGCTTGATTCTCTTTCGGAGACATAGCAATCCATAGGTTTTAAGATACTTACTAGTCAGGTACATTCTTAGGCGTTTAATATGGGGTGTTGAGTCCATTTCGTTGAGCAAGGAGTAGCTCTTGTCTATTCCATATTTGGCTTAAGGAACTTTATCTGTGCTCATTTCAATCTCTGGTTTTATGCAGCACCCCAACTCACCTTTACCCTTAAGCAAGAATAAGTTGGTTTTCTAAATTTGAGACCCTCTTCTGTTCTGTAATTCAGTTCCTGTGTAGCCAAGTTTACATTCCGTGTATTACTGATATCTTATGATGTTTCTTTTTCTGTGTGACTTATTTCAGTTAGAATCATCATACCTGAATCCACTCATTGTGCTGCTAAGGGCCTGATGACACAGATTTCATTGCTGAGTGATATTGCTTTGTAAGTAAATACCACAACTTCTTTATCCATTTTTCACTTTCTGCGATGTTGAACTTGTACTGTAAACGAGGTTCTTGTAAACAGAGCCGTTCCAAACTTTGGGGTGGCTGTGTCTTTTTGATTTTAATTTCCCTAAGCTATAGGACCATAAGTGGCAGTGCCCTAGGCTCTGTTGCTTTGTTTTTTAGATGTTTCAGGAAACACCATACACTCCTCCCGAGTGTCTGTTGGCAATTTACATCCCGCCCATCAGCATAACAAGGCTCCCAGTTCTCCATGGCCTGTCCTGCCTTTCTGGATTTTACACTTTTTTCAGATGGCCCTTTTGACCGGGGGGAAGTGAGACTTCATTGTAGTGCAGATTTCCTTTGCAAGCTTGCTTGGTTGGCCAAAAAGGGCGTATGCGTTTTTTCCTGAATATATTCAGGAAAAAACGCATACGCCCTTTTTGGCCAAGTGCATCATTGTGGACGTTCTGCCTCTTTTCCTATGCTTTCAATGCAATTCCAGTCTACCTCTTGAAATCGGTGTCCTGCAATTCTGCCCCGCTTTCAAGTCCTCTTGGCAGCCTTACTTCAGTCTATTTTTGGACGATAGCTGTCATTTATAACTCTGCAGGTTTGTGAATTACAGTGCCCCTGAGCTCCTTTCTTCAACTCGCTTTCTTGTGACCTGGCCGCAACACCGCAGGATGGCTTCAGGCCCTAATCTGGTTCCGGCACGGCACGCTGAGCCTTTGGTTATTTCCTCTTCCTGGTGGGAAATGAGAGTTAAATTTGCCCGTCCAGACACCTCCAGCTAGTCTCTCATTGGTTCTCGCTATTCCTGTTCATCTTCCGCAGAAATTGCAAACTGGGCCAAACAGGAGGTTAAAGGGACTGACTCTCCAAGTGGGGAGAGTGTTAGTAAAGCGTCTGGAATGTTGCACCCGAGTACCAGGGGAGGAAAACTGAGACATATTTGAACACGTCTCCCGATCACATGGTTGATCATACTCTAGGTTCCACATGCATGTTTTAGCTGAAGGAAGAATACCTTAAACCTGGGTAGTTGAAACCCGTGGAATGGGTACCATGCAATATGACTTCAAAGGGTCTTCATTTGCTCACCGCACCTCTCCAATCCTATCACTGCTGCGTTTATGCCCCTGTACACATGCTTGATTCTCTTTCGGAGACATAGCAATCCATAGGTTTTAAGATACTTACTAGTCAGGTACATTCTTAGGCGTTTAATATGGGGTGTTGAGTCCATTTCGTTGAGCAAGGAGTAGCTCTTGTCTATTCCATATTTGGCTTAAGGAACTTTATCTGTGCTCATTTCAATCTCTGGTTTTATGCAGCACCCCAACTCACCTTTACCCTTAAGCAAGAATAAGTTGGTTTTCTAAATTTGAGACCCTCTTCTGTTCTGTAATTCAGTTCCTGTGTAGCCAAGTTTACATTCCGTGTATTACTGATATCTTATGATGTTTCTTTTTCTGTGTGACTTATTTCAGTTAGAATCATCATACCTGAATCCACTCATTGTGCTGCTAAGGGCCTGATGACACAGATTTCATTGCTGAGTGATATTGCTTTGTAAGTAAATACCACAACTTCTTTATCCATTTTTCACTTTCTGCGATGTTGAACTTGTACTGTAAACGAGGTTCTTGTAAACAGAGCCGTTCCAAACTTTGGGGTGGCTGTGTCTTTTTGATTTTAATTTCCCTAAGCTATAGGACCATAAGTGGCAGTGCCCTAGGCTCTGTTGCTTTGTTTTTTAGATGTTTCAGGAAACACCATACACTCCTCCCGAGTGTCTGTTGGCAATTTACATCCCGCCCATCAGCATAACAAGGCTCCCAGTTCTCCATGGCCTGTCCTGCCTTTCTGGATTTTACACTTTTTTCAGATGGCCCTTTTGACCGGGGGGAAGTGAGACTTCATTGTAGTGCAGATTTCCTTTGCAAGCTTGCTTGGTTGGCCAAAAAGGGCGTATGCGTTTTTTCCTGAATATATTCAGGAAAAAACGCATACGCCCTTTTTGGCCAAGTGCATCATTGTGGACGTTCTGCCTCTTTTCCTATGCTTTCAATGCAATTCCAGTCTACCTCTTGAAATCGGTGTCCTGCAATTCTGCCCCGCTTTCAAGTCCTCTTGGCAGCCTTACTTCAGTCTATTTTTGGACGATAGCTGTCATTTATAACTCTGCAGGTTTGTGAATTACAGTGCCCCTGAGCTCCTTTCTTCAACTCGCTTTCTTGTGACCTGGCCGCAACACCGCAGGATGGCTTCAGGCCCTAATCTGGTTCCGGCACGGCACGCTGAGCCTTTGGTTATTTCCTCTTCCTGGTGGGAAATGAGAGTTAAATTTGCCCATCCAGACACCTCCAGCTAGTCTCTCATTGGTTCTCGCTATTCCTGTTCATCTTCCGCAGAAATTGCAAACTGGGCCAAACAGGAGGTTAAAGGGACTGACTCTCCAAGTGGGGAGAGTGTTAGTAAAGCGTCTGGAATGTTGCACCCGAGTACCAGGGGAGGAAAACTGAGACATATTTGAACACGTCTCCCGATCACATGGTTGATCATACTCTAGGTTCCACATGCATGTTTTAGCTGAAGGAAGAATACCTTAAACCTGGGTAGTTGAAACCCGTGGAATGGGTACCATGCAATATGACTTCAAAGGGTCTTCATTTGCTCACCGCACCTCTCCAATCCTATCACTGCTGCGTTTATGCCCCTGTACACATGCTTGATTCTCTTTCGGAGACATAGCAATCCATAGGTTTTAAGATACTTACTAGTCAGGTACATTCTTAGGCGTTTAATATGGGGTGTTGAGTCCATTTCGTTGAGCAAGGAGTAGCTCTTGTCTATTCCATATTTGGCTTAAGGAACTTTATCTGTGCTCATTTCAATCTCTGGTTTTATGCAGCACCCCAACTCACCTTTACCCTTAAGCAAGCATAAGTTGGTTTTCTAAATTTGAGACCCTGTTCTGTTCTGTAATTCAGTTCCTGTGTAGCCAAGTTTCCATTCCGTGTATTACTGATATCTTATGATGTTTCTTTTTCTGTGTGACTTATTTCAGTTAGAATCATCATACCTGAATCCACTCATTGTGCTGCTACGGGCCTGATGACACAGATTTCATTGCTGAGTGATATTGCTTTGTAAGTAAATACCACAACTTCTTTATCCATTTTTCACTTTCTGCGATGTTGAACTTGTACTGTAAACGAGGTTCTTGTAAACAGAGCCGTTCCAAACTTTGGGGTGGCTGTGTCTTTTTGATTTTAATTTCCCTAAGCTATAGGACCATAAGTGGAAGTGCCCTAGGCTCTGTTGCTTTGTTTTTTAGATGTTTCAGGAAACACCATACACTTCTCCCAAGTGTCTGTTGGCAATTTACATCCCGCCCATCAGCATAACAAGGCTGCCAGTTCTCAATGGCCTGTTGCCTTTCTGGATTTTACACTTTTTTCAGATGGCCCTTTTGGCCGGGGGGAAGTGAGACTTCATTGTAGTGCAGATTTCCTTTGCAAGCTTGCTTGGTTGGCCAAAAAGGGCGTATGCGTTTTTTCCTGAATATATTCAGGAGAAAACGCATACGCCCTTTTTGGCCAAGTGCATCATTGTGGACGTTCTGCCTCTTTTCCTATGCTTTCAATGCAATTCCAGTCTACCTCCTGAAATCGGTTTCCTGCAATTCTGCCCCTCTTTCAAGTCCTCTTGGCAGCCTTACTTCAGTCTATTTTTGGACGATAGCTGTCATTTATAACTCTGCAGGTTTGTGAATTACAGTGCCCCTGAGCTCCTTTCTTCAACTCGCTTTCTTGTGACCTGGCCGCAACACCGCAGGATGGCTTCAGGCCCTAATCTGGTTCCGGCCCAGCATGCTGAGCCTTTGGTTAATTCCTCTTCCTGGTGGGAAATGAGAGTTAAATTTGCCCGTCCAGACACCTCCAGCTAGCCTCTCATTGGTTCTCGCTATTCCTGTTCATCTTCCGCAGAAATTGCAAACTGGGCCAAACAGGAGGTTAAAGGGACTGACTCTCCAAGTGGGGAGAGTGTTAGTAAAGCGTCTGGAATGTTGCACCCGAGTACCAGGGGAGGAAAACTGAGACATATTTGAACACGTCTCCCGATCACATGGTTGATCATACTCTAGGTTCCACATGCATGTTTTAGCTGAAGGAAGAATACCTTAAACCTGGGTAGTTGAAACCCGTGGAATGGGTACCATGCAATATGACTTCAAAGGGTCTTCATTTGCTCACCGAACCTCTCCAATCCTATCACTGCTGCGTTTATGCCCCTGTACACATGCTTTATTCTCTTTCGGAGACATAGCAATCCATAGGTTTTAAGATACTTACTAGTCAGGTACATTCTTAGGCGTTTAATATGCGGTGTTGAGTCCATTTCGTTGAGCAAGGAGTAGCTCTTGTCTATTCCATATTTGGCTTAAGGAACTTTATCTGTGCTCATTTCAATCTCTGGTTTTATGCAGCACCCCAACTCACCTTTACCCTTAAGCAAGAATAAGTTGGTTTTCTAAATTTGAGACCCTGTTCTGTTCTGTAATTCAGTTCCTGTGTAGCCAAGTTTACATTCCGTGTATTACTGATATCTTATGATGTTTCTTTTTCTGTGTGACTTATTTCAGTTAGAATCATCATACCTGAATCCACTCATTGTGCTGCTAAGGGCCTGATGGCACAGATTTCATTGCTGAGTGATATTGCTTTGTAAGTAAATACCACAACTTCTTTATCCATTTTTCACTTTCTGTGATGTTGAACTTGTACTGTAAACGAGGTTCTTGTAAACAGAGCCGTTCCAAACTTTGGGGTGGCTGTGTCTTTTTGATTTTAATTTCCCTAAGCTATAGGACCATAAGTGGCAGTGCCCTAGGCTCTGTTGCTTTGTTTTTTAGATGTTTCAGGAAACACCATACACTCCTCCCGAGTGTCTGTTGGCAATTTACATCCCGCCCATCAGCATAACAAGGCTCCCAGTTCTCCATGGCCTGTCCTGCCTTTCTGGATTTTACACTTTTTTCAGATGGCCCTTTTGGCCGGGGGGAAGTGAGACTTCATTGTAGTGCAGATTTCCTTTGCAAGCTTGCTTGGTTGGCCAAAAAGTGCGTATGCGTTTTTTCCTGAATATATTCAGGAAAAAACGCATACGCCCTTTTTGGCCAAGTGCATCATTGTGGACGTTCTGCCTCTTTTCCTATGCTTTCAATGCAATTCCAGTCTACCTCTTGAAATCGGTGTCCTGCAATTCTGCCCCGCTTTCAAGTCCTCTTGGCAGCCTTACTTCAGTCTATTTTTGGACGATAGCTGTCATTTATAACTCTGCAGGTTTGTGAATTACAGTGCCCCTGAGCTCCTTTCTTCAACTCGCTTTCTTGTGACCTGGCCGCAACACCGCAGGATGGCTTCAGGCCCTAATCTGGTTCCGGCCCGGCATGCTGAGCCTTTGGTTAATTCCTCTTCCTGGTGGGAAATGAGAGTTAAATTTGCCCGTCCAGACACCTCCAGCTAGCCTCTCATTGGTTCTCGCTATTCCTGTTCATCTTCCGCAGAAATTGCAAACTGGGCCAAACAGGAGGTTAAAGGGACTGACTCTCCAAGTGGGGAGAGTGTTAGTAAAGCGTCTGGAATGTTGCACCCGAGTACCAGGGGAGGAAAACTGAGACATATTTAAACACGTCTCCCGATCACATGGTTGATCATACTCTAGGTTCCACATGCATGTTTTAGCTGAAGGAAGAATATCTTAAAACTGGGTAGTTGAAACCCGTGGAATGGGTACCATGCAATATGACTTCAAAGTGTCTTCATTTGCTCACCGCACCTCTCCAATCCTATCACTGCTGCGTTTATGCCCCTGTACACATGCTTGATTCTCTTTCGGAGACATAGCAATCCATAGGTTTTAAGATACTTACTAGTCAGGTACATTCTTAGGCGTTTAATATGGGGTGTTGAGTCCATTTCGTTGAGCAAGGAGTAGCTCTTGTCTATTCCATATTTGGCTTAAGGAACTTTATCTGTGCTCATTTCAATCTCTGGTTTTATGCAGCACCCCAACTCACCTTTACCCTTAAGCAAGAATAAGTTGGTTTTCTAAATTTGAGACCCTGTTCTGTTCTGTAATTCAGTTCCTGTGTAGCCAAGTTTACATTCCGTGTATTACTGATATCTTATGATGTTTCTTTTTCTGTGTGACTTATATCAGTTAGAATCATCGTACCTGAATCCACTCATTGTGCTGCTAAGGGCCTGATGACACAGATTTCATTGCTGAGTGATATTGCTTTGTAAGTAAATACCACAACTTCTTTATCCATTTTTCACTTTCTGCGATGTTGAACTTGTACTGTAAACGAGGTTCCTGTAAACAGAGCCGTTCCAAACTTTGGGGTGGCTGTGTCTTTTTGATTTTAATTTCCCTAAGCTATAGGACCATAAGTGGCAGTGCCCTAGGCTCTGTTGCTTTGTTTTTTAGATGTTTCAGGAAACACCATACACTTCTCCCAAGTGTCTGTTGGCAATTTACATCCCGCCCATCAGCATAACAAGGCTCCCAGTTCTCAATGGCCTGTTGCCTTTCTGGATTTTACACTTTTTTCAGATGGCCCTTTTGGCCGGGGGGAAGTGAGACTTCATTGTAGTGCAGATTTCCTTTGCAAGCTTGCTTGGTTGGCCAAAAAGGGCGTATGCGTTTTTTCCTGAATATATTCAGGAAAAAACGCATACGCCCTTTTTGGCCAAGTGCATCATTGTGGACGTTCTGCCTCTTTTCCTATGCTTTCAATGCAATTCCAGTCTACCTCCTGAAATCGGTTTCCTGCAATTCTGCCCCGCTTTCAAGTCCTCTTGGCAGCCTTACTTCAGTCTATTTTTGGACGATAGCTGTCATTTATAACTCTGCAGGTTTGTGAATTACAGTGCCCCTGAGCTCCTTTCTTCAACTCGCTTTCTTGTGACCTGGCCGCAACACCGCAGGATGGCTTCAGGCCCTAATCTGGTTCCGGCCCGGCATGCTGAGCCTTTGGTTAATTCCTCTTCCTGGTGGGAAATGAGAGTTAAATTTGCCCGTCCAGACACCTCCAGCTAGCCTTTCATTGGTTCTCGCTATTCCTGTTCATCTTCCGCAGAAATTGCAAACTGGGCCAAACAGGAGGTTAAAGGGACTGACTCTCCAAGTGGGGAGAGTGTTAGTAAAGCGTCTGGAATGTTGCACCCGAGTACCAGGGGAGGAAAACTGAGACATATTTGAACACGTCTCCCGATCACATGGTTGATCATACTCTAGGTTCCACATGCATGTTTTAGCTGAAGGAAGAATACCTTAAAACTGGGTAGTTGAAACCCGTGGAATGGGTACCATGCAATATGACTTCAAAGGGTCTTCATTTGCTCACCGCACCTCTCCAATCCTATCACTGCTGCGTTTATGCCCCTGTACACATGCTTGATTCTCTTTCGGAGACATAGCAATCCATAGGTTTTAAGATACTTACAAGTCAGGTACATTCTTAGGTGTTTAATATGCGGTGTTGAGTCCATTTCGTTGAGCAAGGAGTAGCTCTTGTCTATTCCATATTTGGCTTAAGGAACTTTATCTGTGCTCATTTCAATCTCTGGTTTTATGCAGCACCCCAACTCACCGTTACTCTTAAGCAAGCATAAGTTGTTTTTCTAAATTTGAGACCGTGTTTTGTTCTGTAATTCAGTTCCTGTGTAGCCAAGTTTCCATTCCGTGTATTATTGATATCTTATTATGTTTCTTTTTCTATGTGACTTATTTCAGTTAGAATCATCATACCTGAATCCACTCATTGTGCTGCTAAGGGCCTGATGACATAGATTTCATTGCTGTGTGATATTGCTTTGTAAGTGAATACCACAACTTCTTTATCCATTTTTCACTTTCTGCGATGTTGAACTTGTACTGTAAACGAGGTTCTTGTAAACAGAGCCGTTCCAAACTTTGGGGTGGCTGTGTCTTTTTGATTTTAATTTCCCTAAGCTATAGGACCATAAGTGGAAGTGCCCTAGGCTCTGTTGCTTTGTTTTTTAGATGTTTCAGGAAACACCATACACTTCTCCCAGGTGTCTGTTGGCAATTTACATCCCGCCCATCAGCATAACAAGGCTCCCAGTTCTCAATGGCCTGTTGCCTTTCTGGATTTTACACTTTTTTCAGATGGCCCTTTTGGCCGGGGGGAAGTGAGACTTCATTGTAGTGCAGATTTCCTTTGCAAGCTTGCTTGGTTGGCCAAAAAGAGCGTATGCGTTTTTTCCTGAATATATTCAGGAAAAATCGCATACGCCCTTTTTGGCCAAGTGCATCATTGTGGACGTTCTGCCTCTTTTCCTATGCTTTCAATGCAATTCCAGTCTACCTCCTGAAATCGGTTTCCTGCAATTCTGCCCCGCTTTCAAGTCCTCTTGGCAGCCTTACTTCAGTCTATTTTTGGACGATAGCTGTGATTTATAAGTCTGCAGGTTTGTGAATTACAGTGCCCCTGAGCTCCTTTGTTCAACTCGCTTTCTTGTGACCTGGCCGCAACACCGCAGGATGGCTTCAGGCCCTAATCTGGTTCCGGCCCGGCACGCTGAGCCTTTGGTTAATTCCTCTTCCTGGTGGGAAATGAGAGTTAAATTTGCCCGTCCAGACACCTCCAGCTAGCCTCTCATTGGTTCTCGCTATTCCTGTTCATCTTCCGCAGAAATTGCAAACTGGGCCAAACAGGAGGTTAAAGGGACTGACTCTCCAAGTGGGGAGAGTGTTAGTAAAGCGTCTGGAATGTTGCACCCGAGTACCAGGGGAGGAAAACTGAGACAAATTTGAACACGTCTCCCGATCACATGGTTGATCATACTCTAGGTTCCACATGCATGTTTTAGCTGAAGGAAGAATACCTTAAACCTGGGTAGTTGAAACCCGTGGAATGGGTACCATGCAATATGACTTCAAAGGGTCTTCATTTGCTCACCGAACCTCTCCAATCCTATCACTGCTGCGTTTATGCCCCTGTACACATGCTTGATTCTCTTTCGGAGACATAGCAATCCATAGGTTTTAAGATACTTACTAGTCAGGTACATTCTTAGGCGTTTAATATGGGGTGTTGAGTCCATTTCGTTGAGCAAGGAGTAGCTCTTGTCTATTCCATATTTGGCTTAAGGAACTTTATCTGTGCTCATTTCAATCTCTGGTTTTATGCAGCACCCCAACTCACCTTTACCCTTAAGCAAGAATAAGTTGGTTTTCTAAATTTGAGACCCTGTTCTGTTCTGTAATTCAGTTCCTGTGTAGCCAAGTTTCCATTCCGTGTATTACTGATATCTTATGATGTTTCTTTTTCTGTGTGACTTATTTCAGTTAGAATCATCATACCTGAATCCACTCATTGTGCTGCTAAGGGCCTGATGACACAGATTTCATTGCTGAGTGATATTGCTTTGTAAGTAAATACCACAACTTCTTTATCCATTTTTCACTTTCTGCGATGTTGAACTTGTACTGTAAACGAGGTTCTTGTAAACAGAGCCGTTCCAAACTTTGGGGTGGCTGTGTCTTTTTTATTTTAATTTCCCTAAGCTATAGGACCATAAGTGGAAGTGCCCTAGGCTCTGTTGCTTTGTTTTTTAGATGTTTCAGGAAACACCATACACTTCTCCCGAGTGTCTGTTGGCAATTTACATCCCGCCCATCAGCATAACAAGGCTCCCAGTTGTCCATGGCCTGTCCTGCCTTTCTGGATTTTACACTTTTTTCAGATGGCCCTTTTGACCGGGGGGAAGTGAGACTTCATTGTAGTGCAGATTTCCTTTGCAAGCTTGCTTGGTTGGCCAAAAAGGGCGTATGCGTTTTTTCCTGAATATATTCAGGAAAAAACGCATACGCCCTTTTTGGCCAAGTGCATCATTGTGGACGTTCTGCCTCTTTTCCTATGCTTTCAATGCAATTCCAGTCTACCTCCTGAAATCGGTTTCCTGCAATTCTGCCCCGCTTTCAAGTCCTCTTGGCAGCCTTACTTCAGTCTATTTTTGGACGATAGCTGTCATTTATAACTCTGCAGGTTTGTGAATTACAGTGCCCCTGAGCTCCTTTCTTCAACTCGCTTTCTTTTGAGCTGGCCGCAAAACCGCAGGATGGCTTCAGGCCCTAATCTGGTTCCGGTACGGCACGCTGAGCCTTTGGTTATTTCCTCTTCCTGGTGGGAAATGAGAGTTAAATTTGCCCGTCCAGACACCTCCAGCTAGTCTCTCATTGGTTCTCGCTATTCCTGTTCATCTTCCGCAGAAATTGCAAACTGGGCCAAACAGGAGGTTAAAGGCGCTGACTCTCCAAGTGGGGAGAGTGTTAGTAAAGCGTCTGGAATGTTGCACCCGAGTTCCAGGGGAGGAAAACTGAGACATATTTGAACACGTCTCCCGATCACATGGTTGATCATACTCTAGGTTCCACATGCATGTTTTAGCTGAAGGAAGAATACCTTAAACCTGGGTAGTTGAAACCCGTGGAATGGGTACCATGCAATATGACTTCAAAGGGTCTTCATTTGCTCACCGAACCTCTCCAATCCTATCACTGCTGCGTTTATGCCCCTGTACACATGCTTGATTCTCTTTCGGAGACATAGCAATCCATAGGTTTTAAGATACTTACTAGTCAGGTACATTCTTAGGCGTTTAATATGGGGTGTTGAGTCCATTTCGTTGAGCAAGGAGTAGCTCTTGTCTATTCCATATTTGGCTTAAGGAACTTTATCTGTGCTCATTTCAATCTCTGGTTTTATGCAGCACCCCAACTCACCTTTACCCTTAAGCAAGAATAAGTTGGTTTTCTAAATTTGAGACCCTGTTCTGTTCTGTAATTCAGTTCCTGTGTAGCCAAGTTTCCATTCCGTGTATTACTGATATCTTATGATGTTTCTTTTTCTGTGTGACTTATTTCAGTTAGAATCATCATACCTGAATCCACTCATTGTGCTGCTAAGGGCCTGATGACACAGATTTCATTGCTGAGTGATATTGCTTTGTAAGTAAATACCACAACTTCTTTATCCATTTTTCACTTTCTGCGATGTTGAACTTGTACTGTAAACGAGGTTCTTGTAAACAGAGCCGTTCCAAACTTTGGGGTGGCTGTGTCTTTTTTATTTTAATTTCCCTAAGCTATAGGACCATAAGTGGAAGTGCCCTAGGCTCTGTTGCTTTGTTTTTTAGATGTTTCAGGAAACACCATACACTTCTCCCGAGTGTCTGTTGGCAATTTACATCCCGCCCATCAGCATAACAAGGCTCCCAGTTGTCCATGGCCTGTCCTGCCTTTCTGGATTTTACACTTTTTTCAGATGGCCCTTTTGACCGGGGGGAAGTGAGACTTCATTGTAGTGCAGATTTCCTTTGCAAGCTTGCTTGGTTGGCCAAAAAGGGCGTATGCGTTTTTTCCTGAATATATTCAGGAAAAAACGCATACGCCCTTTTTGGCCAAGTGCATCATTGTGGACGTTCTGCCTCTTTTCCTATGCTTTCAATGCAATTCCAGTCTACCTCCTGAAATCGGTTTCCTGCAATTCTGCCCCGCTTTCAAGTCCTCTTGGCAGCCTTACTTCAGTCTATTTTTGGACGATAGCTGTCATTTATAACTCTGCAGGTTTGTGAATTACAGTGCCCCTGAGCTCCTTTCTTCAACTCGCTTTCTTTTGAGCTGGCCGCAAAACCGCAGGATGGCTTCAGGCCCTAATCTGGTTCCGGTACGGCACGCTGAGCCTTTGGTTATTTCCTCTTCCTGGTGGGAAATGAGAGTTAAATTTGCCCGTCCAGACACCTCCAGCTAGTCTCTCATTGGTTCTCGCTATTCCTGTTCATCTTCCGCAGAAATTGCAAACTGGGCCAAACAGGAGGTTAAAGGCGCTGACTCTCCAAGTGGGGAGAGTGTTAGTAAAGCGTCTGGAATGTTGCACCCGAGTTCCAGGGGAGGAAAACTGAGACATATTTGAACACGTCTCCCGATCACATGGTTGATCATACTCTAGGTTCCACATGCATGTTTTAGCTGAAGGAAGAATACCTTAAACCTGGGTAGTTGAAACCCGTGGAATGGGTACCATGCAATATGACTTCAAAGGGTCTTCATTTGCTCACCGAACCTCTCCAATCCTATCACTGCTGCATTTATGCCCCTGTAGACATGCTTGATTCTCTTTCGGAGACATAGCAATCCATAGGTTTTAAGATACTTACTAGTCAGGTACATTCTTAGGCGTTTAATATGCGGTGTTGAGTCCATTTCGTTGAGCAAGGAGTAGCTCTTGTCTATTCCATATTTGGCTTAAGGAACTTTATCTGTGCTCATTTCAATCTCTGGTTTTATGCAGCACCCCAACTCACCTTTACCCTTAAGCAAGCATAAGTTGTTTTTCTAAATTTGAGACCCTGTTCTGTTCTGTAATTCAGTTCCTGTGTAGCCAAGTTTACATTCCGTGTATTACTGATATCTTATGATGTTTCTTTTTCTGTGTGACTTATTTCAGTTAGAATCATCATACCTGAATCCACTCATTGTGCTGCTAAGGGCCTGATGACATAGATTTCATTGCTGAGTGATATTGCTTTGTAAGTGAATACCACAACTTCTTTATCCATTTTTCACTTTCTGCGATGTTGAACTTGTACTGTAAACGAGGTTCTTGTAAACAGAGGCGTCCCAAACTTTGGGGTGGCTGTGTCTTTTTGAATTTAATTTCCCTAAGCTATAGGACCATAAGTGGCAGTGCCCTAGGCTCTGTTGCTTTGTTTTTTAGATGTTTCAGGAAACACCATACACTTCTCCCGAGTGGTTTTTGGCAATTTACATCCCGCCCATCAGCATAACAAGGCTCCCAGTTCTCCATGGACTGTTGCCTGTCTGGATTTTACACTTTTTTCAGATGGCCCTTTTGACCGGGGGGAAGTGAGACTTCATTGTAGTGCAGATTTCCTTTGCAAGCTTGCTTGGTTGGCCAAAAAGGACGTATGCGTTTTTTCCTGAATATATTCAGGATAAAACGCATACGCCCTTTTTGGCCAAGTGCATCATTGTGGACGTTCTGCCTCTTTTCCTATGCTTTCAATGCAATTCCAGTCTACCTCCTGAAATCGGTTTCCTGCAATTCTGCCCCGCTTTCAAGTCCTCTTGGCAGCCTTACTTCAGTCTATTTTTGGACGATAGCTGTCATTTATAACTCTGCAGGTTTGTGAATTACAGTGCCCCTGAGCTCCTTTCTTCAACTCGCTTTCTTGTGACCTGGCCGCAACACCGCAGGATGGCTTCAGGCCCTAATCTGGTTCCGGCACGGCACGCTGAGCCTTTGTTTAATGCCTCTTCCTGGTGGGAAATGAGAGTTAAATTTGCCCGTCCAGACACCTCCAGGTAGTCTCTCATTGGTTCTCGCTATTCCTGTTCATCTTCCGCAGAAATTGCAAACTGGGCCAAACAGGAGGTTAAAGGGACTGACTCTCCAAGTCGGGAGAGTGTTAGTAAAGCGTCTGGAATGTTGCACCCGAGTACTAGGGGAGGAAAACTGAGACATATTTGAACACGTCTCCCGATCACATGGTTGATCATACTCTAGGTTCCACATGCATGTTTTAGCTGAAGGAAGAATACCTTAAACCTGGGTAGTTGAAACCCGTGGAATGGGTACCATGCAATATGACTTCAAAGGGTCTTCATTTGCTCACCGAACCTCTCCAATCCTATCACTGCTGCGTTTATGCCACTGTACACATGCTTGATTCTCTTTCGGAGACATAGCAATCCATAGGTTTTAAGATACTTACTAGTCAGGAACATTCTTAGGCGTTTAATATGGGGTGTTGAGTCCATTTCGTTGAGCAAGGAGTAGCTCTTGTCTATTCCATATTTGGCTTAAGGAACTTTATCTGTGCTCATTGCAATCTCTGGTTTTATGCAGCACCCCAACTCACCTTTACCCTTAAGCAAGAATAAGTTGGTTTTCTAAATTTGAGACCCTGTTCTGTTCTGTAATTCAGTTCCTGTGTAGCCAAGTTTACATTCCGTGTATTACTGATATCTTATGATGTTTCTTTTTCTGTGTGACTTACTTCAGTTAGAATCATCATACCTGAATCCACTCATTGTGCTGCTAAGGGCCTGATGACACAGATTTCATTGCTGAGTGATATTGCTTTGTAAGTAAATACCACAACTTCTTTATCCATTTTTCACTTTCTGCGATGTTGAACTTGTACTGTAAACGAGGTTCTTGTAAACAGAGCCGTTCCAAACTTTGGGGTGGCTGTGTCTTTTTGATTTTAATTTCCCTAAGCTATAGAACCATAAGTGGAAGTGCCCTAGGTTCTGTTGCTTTGTTTTTTAGATGTTTCAGGAAACACCATACACTTCTCCCGAGTGGTTGTTGGCAATTTACATCCCGCCCATCAGCATAACAAGGCTCCCAGTTCTCCATGGCCTGTCCTGCCTTTCTGGATTTTACACTTTTTTCAGATGGCCCTTTTGACCGGGGGGAAGTGAGACTTCATTGTAGTGCAGATTTCCTTTGCAAGCTTGCTTGGTTGGCCAAAAAGGGCGTATGCGTTTTTTCCTGAATATATTCAGGAAAAAACGCATACGCCCTTTTTGGCCAAGTGCATCATTGTGGACGTTCTGCCTCTTTTCCTATGCTTTCAATGCAATTCCAGTCTACCTCCTGAAATCGGTTTCCTGCAATTCTGCCCCGCTTTCAAGTCCTCTTGGCAGCCTTACTTCAGTCTATTTTGGATGATAGCTGTCATTTATAACTCTGCAGGTTTGTGAATTACAGTGCCCCTGAGCTCCTTTCTTCAACTTGCTTTCTTGTGACCTGGCCGCAACACCGCAGGATGGCTTCAGGCCCTAATCTGGTTCCGGCACGGCACGCTGAGCCTTTGGTTATTTCCTTTTCCTGGTGGGAAATGAGAGTTAAATTTGCCCGTCCAGACACCTCCAGCTAGTCTCTCATTGGTTCTCGCTATTCCTGTTCATCTTCCGCAGAAATTGCAAACTGGGCCAAACAGGAGGTTAAAGGCGCTGACTCTCCAAGTGGGGAGAGTGTTAGTAAAGCGTCTGAAATGTTGCACCAAGGTACCAGGGGAGGAAAACTGAGACATATTTGAACACGTCTCCCGTTCACATGGTTGATCATACTTGGGTTCCACATGCATGTTTTAGCTGAAGGAAGAATACCTTAAACCTGGAGAGTTGAGACCCGTGTAATGGGTACCATGCAATATGACTTCAAAGGGTCTTCATTTGCTCACCGAACCTCTCCAATCCTATCACTGCTGCGTTTATGCCCCTGTACACATGCTTGATTCTCTTTCGGAGACATAGCAATCCATAGATTTTAAGATACTTACTAGTCAGGTACATTCTTAGGCGTTTAATATGCGGTGTTGAGTCCATTTCGTTGAACAAGGAGTAGCTCTTGTCTATTCCATATTTGGCTTAAGGAACTTTATCTGTGCTCATTTCAATCTCTGGTTTTATGTAGCAACCCAACTCACCTTTCCCCTTAAGCAAGCATAAGTTGGTTTTCTAAATTTGAGAACCTGTTCTGTTTTGGAATTCAGTTCCTGTGTAGCCAAGTTTACATTCCGTGTATTAGTGATATCTTATGATGTTTCTTTTTCTGTGTGACTTATTTCAGTTAGAATCATCGTACCTGAATCTACTCATTATGCTGCTACGGGCCTGATGACATAGATTTCATTGCTGAGTGACACTGCATTGTACGTAAGTACCACAAGTTCTTTATCCATTTTTCACTTTCTGCGATGTTGAACTTGTACTGTAAACGAGGTTCTTGTAAACAGAGCCGTTCCAAACTTTGGGGTGGCTGTGTCTTTTTGATTTTAATTTCCCTAAGCTATAGGACCATAAGTGGAAGTGCCCTAGGCTCTGTTGCTTTGTTTTTTAGATGTTTCAGGAAACACCATACACTTCTCCCAAGTGTCTGTTGGCAATTTACATCCCGTCCATCAGCATAACAAGGCTCCCAGTTCTCAATGGCCTGTTGCCTTTCTGGATTTTACACTTTTTTCAGATGGCCCTTTTGACCGGGGGGAAGTGAGACTTCATTGTAGTGCAGATTTCCTTTGCAAGCTTGCTTGGTTGGCCAAAAAGGGCGTATGCGTTTTTTCCTGAATATATTCAGGAAAAAACGCATACGCCCTTTTTGGCCAAGTGCATCATTGTGGACGTTCTGCCTCTTTTCCTATGCTTTCAATGCAATTCCAGTCTACCTCCTGAAATCGGTTTCCTGCAATTCTGCCCCGCTTTCAAGTCCTCTTGGCAGCCTTACTTCAGTCTATTTTTGGACGATAGCTGTCATTTATAACTCTGCAGGTTTGTGAATTACAGTGCCCCTGAGCTCCTTTCTTCAACTCGCTTTCTTGTGAGCTGGCCGCAACACCGCAGGATGGCTTCAGGCCCTAATCTGGTTCCGGCCCGGCACGCTGAGCCTTTGGTTAATTCCTCTTCCTGGTGGGAAATGAGAGTTAAATTTGCCCGTCCAGACACCTCCAGCTAGTCTCTCATTGGTTCTCGCTATTCCTGTTCATCTTCCGCAGAAATTGCAAACTGGGCCAAACAGGAGGTTAAAGGGACTGACTCTCCAAGTCGGGAGAGTGTTAGTAAAGCGTCTGGAATGTTGCACCCGAGTACCAGGGTACGAAAACTGAGACATATTTGAACACGTCTCCCGATCACATGGTTGATCATACTCTAGGTTCCACATGCATGTTTTAGCTGAAGGAAGAATATCTTAAACCTGGGTAGTTGAAACCCGTGGAATGGGTACCATGCAATATGACTTCAAAGGGTCTTCATTTGCTCACCGAACCTCTCCAATCCTATCACTGCTGCGTTTATGCCCCTGTACACATGCTTGATTCTCTTTCGGAGACATAGCAATCCATAGGTTTTAAGATACTTACTAGTCAGGAACATTCTTAGGCGTTTAATATGGGGTGTTGAGTCCATTTCGTTGAGCAAGGAGTAGCTCTTGTCTATTCCATATTTGGCTTAAGGAACTTTATCTGTGCTCATTGCAATCTCTGGTTTTATGCAGCACCCCAACTCACCTTTACCCTTAAGCAAGCATAAGTTGGTTTTCTAAATTTGAGACCCTGTTCTGTTCTGTAATTCAGTTCCTTTGTAGCCAAGTTTCCATTCCCTGTATTACTGATATCTTATGATGTTTCTTTTTCTGTGTGACTTATTTCAGTTAGAATCATCATACCTGAATCCACTCATTGTGCTGCTAAGGGCCTGATGACACAGATTTCATTGCTGAGTGATATTGCTTTGTAAGTAAATACCACAACTTCTTTATCCATTTTTCACTTTCTGCGATGTTGAACTTGTACTGTAAACGAGGTTCTTGTAAACAGAGCCGTTCCAAACTTTGGGGTGGCTGTGTCTTTTTGATTTTAATTTCCCTAAGCTATAGGACCATAAGTGGAAGTGCCCTAGGTTCTGTTGCTTTGTTTTTTAGATGTTTCAGGAAACACCATACACTTCTCCCGAGTGGTTGTTGGCAATTTACATCCCGCCCATCAGCATAACAAGGCTCCCAGTTCTCCATGGCCTGTCCTGCCTTTCTGGATTTTACACTTTTTTCAGATGGCCCTTTTGACCGGGGGGAAGTGAGACTTCATTGTAGTGCAGATTTCCTTTGCAAGCTTGCTTGGTTGACCAAAAAGGGCGTATGCGTTTTTTCCTGAATATATTCAGGAAAAAACGCATACGCCCTTTTTGGCCAAGTGCATCATTGTGGACGTTCTACCTCTTTTCCTATGCTTTCAATGCAATTCCAGTCTACCTCCTGAAATCGGTTTCCTGCAATTCTGCCCCGCTTTCAAGTCCTCTTGGCAGCCTTACTTCAGTATATTTTTGGACGATAGCTGTCATTTATAACTGCAGGTTTGTGAATTACAGTGCCCCTGAGCTCCTTTCTTCAACTCGGTTTCTTTTGAGCTGGCCGCAACACCGCAGGATGGCTTCAGGCCCTAAACTGGTTCCGGTACGGAACGCTGAGCTTTTGGTTATTTCCTCTTCCTGTTGCGAAATGAGAGTTAAATTTGCCCGTCCAGACACCTCCAGCTAGCCTCTCATTGGTTCTCGCTCTTCCTGTTTATCTTCCGCAGAAATTGCAAACTGTGCCAAACAGGAGGTTAAAGGCGCTGACTCTCCAAGTGGGGAGAGTGTTAGTAAAGCGTCTGGAATGTTGCACCCGAGTACCACGGGAGGAAAACTGAGACATATTTGAACACGTCTCCCGATCACATGGTTGATCATACTCTGGGTTCCACATGCATGTTTTAGCTGAAGGAAGAATACCTAAAACCTGGGTAGTTGAAACCCGTGGAATGGGTACCATGCAATATGACTTCAAAGGGTGTTCATTTGCTCACCGAACCTCTCCAATCCTATCACTGCTGCGTTTATGCCCCTGTACACATGCTTGATTCTCTTTCGGAGACATAGCAATCCATAGGTTTTAAGATACTTACTAGTCAGGTACATTCTTAGGCGTTTAATATGCGGTGTTGAGTCCATTTCGTTGAACAAGGAGTAGCTCTTGTCTATTCCATATTTGACTTAAGGAACTTTATCTGTGCTCATTTCAATCTCTGGTTTTATGCAGCACCCCAACTCATCTTTACCCTTAAGCAAGCATAAGTTGGTTTTCTAAATTTGAGACCTTGTTCTGTTCTGTAATTCATTTCCTGTGTAGTCAAGTTTACATTCCATGTATTACTGATATCTTATGATGTTTCTTTTTCTGTGTGACTTATTTCAGTTAGAATCATCGTACCTGAATCCACTCATTGTGCTGCTAAGGACGTGATGACATAGATTTCATTGCTGAGTGATATTGCTTTGTAAGTAAATACCACAACTTCTTTATCCATTTTTCACTTTCTGCGATGTTGAACTTGTACTGTAAACGAGGTTCTTGTAAACAGAGGCGTCCCAAACTTTGGGGTGGCTGTGTCTTTTTGATTTTAATTTCCCTAAGCTATAGGACCATAAGTGGAAGTGCCCTAGGTTCTGTTGCTTTGTTTTTTACATGTTTCAGGAAACACCATACATTTCTCCCGAGTGGTTGTTGGCAATTTACATCCCGCCCATCAGCAGAAGAAGGCTCCCAGTTCTCCATGGCCTGTCCTGCCTTTCTGGATTTTACACTTTTTTCAGATGGCCCTTTTGACCGGGGGGAAGTGAGACTTCATTGTAGTGCAGATTTCCTTTGCAAGCTTGCTTGGTTGGCCAAAAAGGGCGTATGCGTTTTTTCCTGAATATATTCAGGAAAAAACGCATACGCCCTTTTTGGCCAAGTGCATCATTGTGGACGTTCTGCCTCTTTTCCTATGCTTTCAATGCAATTCCAGTCTACCTCCTGAAATCGGTTTCCTGCAATTCTGCCCCGCTTTCAAGTCCTCTTGGCAGCCTTACTTCCGTCTATTTTTGGACGATAGCTGTCATTTATAACTCTGCAGGTTTGTGAATTACAGTGCCCCTGAGCTCCTTTCTTCAACAAGCTTTCTTGTGACCTGGCCGCAACACCGCAGGATGACTTCAGGCCCTAATCTGGTTCCGGCACGGCACGCTGAGCCTTTCGTTATTTCCTCTTCCTGGTGGGAAATGAGAGTTAAATTTGCCCGTCCAGACACCTCCAGCTAGTCTCTCATTGGTTCTCGCTATTCCTGTTCATCTCCCACAGAAATTGCAAACTGGGCCAAACAGGAGGTTAAAGGCGCTGACTCTCCAAGTGGGGAGAGTGTTAGTAAAGCGTCTGGAATGTTGCACCCGAGTACCAGGGGAGGAAAACTGAGACATATTTGAAAACGTCTCCCGTTCACATGGTTGATCATACTTGGGTTCCACATGCATGTTTTAGCTGAAGGAAGAATACCTTAAACCTGCAGAGTTAAGACCCGTGTAATGGGTACCATGCAATATGACTTCAAAGGGTCTTCATTTGCTCACCGAACCTCTCCAATCCTATCACTGCTGCGTTTATGCCCCTGTAAACATGCTTGATTCTCTTTCGGAGACATAGCAATCCATAGGTTTTAAGATACTTACTAGTCAGGTACATTCTTAGGCGTTTAATATGCGGTGTTGAGTCCATTTCGTTGAGCAAGGAGTAGCTCTTGTCTATTCCATATTTGACTTAAGGAACTTTATCTGTGCTCATTTCAATCTCTGGTTTTATGCAGCACCCCAACTCACCTTTACCCTTAAGCAAGCATAAGTTGTTTTTCTAAATTTGAGACCCTGTTCTGTTCTGTAATTCAGTTCCTGTGTAGCCAAGTTTACATTCCGTGTATTACTGATATCTTATGATGTTTCTTTTTCTGTGTGACTTATTTCAGTTAGAATCATCATACCTGAATCCACTCATTGTGATGCTAAGGGCCTGATGACATAGATTTCATTGCTGAGTGATATTGCTTTGTAAGTAAATACCACAACTTCTTTATCCATTTTTCACTTTCTGCGATGTTGAACTTGTACTGTAAACGAGGTTCTTGTAAACAGAGGCGTCCCAAACTTTGGGGTGGCTGTGTCTTTTTGATTTTAATTTCCCTAAGCTATAGGACCATAAGTGGCAGTGCCCTAGGCTCTGTTGCTTTGTTTTTTAGATGTTTCAGGAAACACCATACACTTCTCCCGAGTGTCTGTTGGCAATTTACATCCCGCCCATCAGCATAACAAGGCTCCCAGTTCTCCATGGCCTGTCCTACCTTTCTGGATTTTACACTTTTTTCAGGTGGCCCTTTTGACCGGGGGGAAGTGAGACTTCATTGTAGTGCAGATTTCCTTTGCAAGCTTGCTTGGTTGGCCAAAAAGTGCGTATGCGTTTTTTCCTGAATATATTCAGGAATAATCTGCCCGTCCAGACACCTCCAGCTAGCCTCTCATTGGTTCTCGCTATTCCTGTTCATCTTCCGCAGAAATTGCAAACTGGGCCAAACAGGAGGTTAAAGGCGCTGACTCTCCAAGTGGGGAGAGTGTTAGTAAAGCGTCTGGAATGTTGCACCCGAGTACCAGGGGAGGAAAACTGAGACATATTTGAACACGTCTCCCGTTCACATGGTTGATCATACTTGGGTTCCACATGCATGTTTTAGCTGAAGGAAGAATACCTTAAACCTGGAGAGTTGAGACCCGTGTAATGGGTACCATGCAATATGACTTCAAAGGGTCTTCATTTGCTCACCGAACCTCTCCAATCCTATCACTGCTGCGTTTATGCCCCTGTACACATGCTTGATTCTCTTTTGGAGACATAGCAATCCATAGGTTTTACGATACTTACTAGTCAGGTACATTCTTAGGCGTTTAATATGCGGTGTTGAGTCCATTTTGTTGAGCAAGGAGTAGCTCTTGTCTATTCCATATTTGACTTAAGGAACTTTATCTGTGCTCATTTCAATCTCTGGTTTTATGCAGCACCCCAACTCACCTTTACCCTTAAGCAAGAATAAGTTGGTTTTCTAAATTTGAGACCCTCTTCTGTTCTGTAATTCAGTTCCTGTGTAGCCAAGTTTACATTCCGTGTATTACTGATATCTTATGATGTTTTTTTTCTGTGTGACTTATTTCAGTTAGAATCATCATACCTGAATCCACTCATTGTGATGCTAAGGGCCTGATGACATAGATTTCATTGCTGAGTGATATTGCTTTGTAAGTAAATACCACAACTTCTTTATCCATTTTTCACTTTCTGCGATGTTGAACTTGTACTGTAAACGAGGTTCTTGTAAACAGAGGCGTCCCAAACTTTGGGGTGGCTGTGTCTTTTTGATTTTAATTTCCCTAAGCTATAGGACCATAAGTGGCAGTGCCCTAGGCTCTGTTGCTTTGTTTTTTAGATGTTTCAGGAAACACCATACACTTCTCCCAAGTGTCTGTTGGCAATTTACATCCCGCCCATCAGCATAACAAGGCTCCCAGTTCTCCATGGCCTGTTGCCTTTCTGGATTTTACACTTTTTTCAGATGGCCCTTTTGACCGGGGGGAAGTGAGACTTCATTGTAGTGCAGATTTCCTTTGCAAGCTTGCTTGGTTGGCCAAAAAGGGCGTATGCGTTTTTTCCTGAATATATTCAGGAAAAAACGCATACGCCCTTTTTGGCCAAGTGCATCATTGTGGACGTTCTGCCTCTTTTCCTATGCTTTCAATGCAATTCCAGTCTACCTCCTGAAATCGGTTTCCTGCAATTCTGCCCCGCTTTCAAGTCCTCTTGGCAGCCTTACTTCAGTGTATTTTTGGACGATAACTGTCATTTATAACTCTGCAGGTTTGTGAATTACAGTGCCCCTGAGCTCCTTTCTTCAACTCACTTTCTTGTGACCTGGCCGCAACACCGCAGGATGGCTTCAGGCCCTAATCTGGTTCCGGCCCGGCATGCTGAGCCTTTGGTTAATTCCTCTTCCTGGTGGGAAATTAGAGTTAAATTTGCCCGTCCAGACACCTCCAGCTAGCCTCTCATTGGTTCTCACTATTCCTGTTCATCTTCCGCAGAAATTGCAAACTGGGCCAAACAGGAGGTTAAAGGGACTGACTCTCCAAGTGGGGAGAGTGTTAGTAAAGCGTCTGGAATGTTGCACCCGAGTACCAGGGGAGGAAAACTGAGACATATTTGAACACGTCTCCCGATCACATGGTTGATCATACTCTAGGTTCCACATGCATGTTTTAGCTGAAGGAAGAATACCTTAAACCTGGGTAGTTGAAACCCGTGGAATGGGTACCATGCAATATGACTTCAAAGGGTCTTCATTTGCTCACCGAACCTCTCCAATCCTATCACTGCTGCGTTTATGCCCCTGTACACATGCTTGATTCTCTTTTGGAGACATAGCAATCCATAGGTTTTAAGATACTTACAAGTCAGGTACATTCTTAGGCGTTTAATATGCGGTGTTGAGTCCATTTCGTTGAGCAAGGAGTAGCTCTTGTCTATTCCATATTTGGCTTAAGGAACTTTATCTGTGCTCATTCCAATCTCTGGTTTTATGCAGCACCCCAACTCACCTTTACCCTTAAGCAAGCATAAGTTGTTTTTCTAAATTTGAGACCCTGTTCTGTTCTGTAATTCAGTTCCTGTGTAGCCAAGTTTCCATTCCGTGTATTACTGATATCTTATGATGTTTCTTTTTCTGTGTGACTTATTTCAGTTAGAATCATCATACCTGAATCCACTCATTGTGCTGCTAAGGGCCTGATGACATAGATTTCATTGCTGCGTGATATTGCTTTGTAAGTGAATACCACAACTTCTTTATCCATTTTTCACTTTCTGCGATGTTGAACTTGTACTGTAAACGAGGTTCTTGTAAACAGAGCCGTTCCAAACTTTGGGGTGGCTGTGTCTTTTTGATTTTAATTTCCCTAAGCTATAGGACCATAAGTGGAAGTGCCCTAGGCTCTGTTGCTTTGTTTTTTAGATGTTTCAGGAAACACCATACACTTCTCCCGAGTGGTTGTTGGCAATTTACATCCCGCCCATCAGCATAACAAGGCTCCCAGTTCTCCATGGCCTGTCCTGCCTTTCTGGATTTTACACTTTTTTCAGATGGCCCTTTTGACCGGGGGGAAGTGAGACTTCATTGTAGTGCAGATTTCCTTTGCAAGCTTGCTTGGTTGGCCAAAAAGGGCGTATGCGTTTTTTCCTGAATATATTCAGGAAAAAACGCATACGCCCTTTTTGGCCAAGTGCATCATTGTGGACGTTCTACCTCTTTTCCTATGCTTTCAATGCAATTCCAGTCTACCTCCTGAAATCGGTTTCCTGCAATTCTGCCCCGCTTTCAAGTCCTCTTGGCAGCCTTACTTCAGTATATTTTTGGACGATAGCTGTCATTTATAACTGCAGGTTTGTGAATTACAGTGCCCCTGAGCTCCTTTCTTCAACTCGGTTTCTTTTGAGCTGGCCGCAACACCGCAGGATGGCTTCAGGCCCTAAACTGGTTCCGGTACGGAACGCTGAGCTTTTGGTTATTTCCTCTTCCTGTTGCGAAATGAGAGTTAAATTTGCCCGTCCAGACACCTCCAGCTAGCCTCTCATTGGTTCTCGCTCTTCCTGTTTATCTTCCGCAGAAATTGCAAACTGTGCCAAACAGGAGGTTAAAGGCGCTGACTCTCCAAGTGGGGAGAGTGTTAGTAAAGCGTCTGGAATGTTGCACCCGAGTACCACGGGAGGAAAACTGAGACATATTTGAACACGTCTCCCGATCACATGGTTGATCATACTCTGGGTTCCACATGCATGTTTTAGCTGAAGGAAGAATACCTAAAACCTGGGTAGTTGAAACCCGTGGAATGGGTACCATGCAATATGACTTCAAAGGGTGTTCATTTGCTCACCGAACCTCTCCAATCCTATCACTGCTGCGTTTATGCCCCTGTACACATGCTTGATTCTCTTTCGGAGACATAGCAATCCATAGGTTTTAAGATACTTACTAGTCAGGTACATTCTTAGGCGTTTAATATGCGGTGTTGAGTCCATTTCGTTGAACAAGGAGTAGCTCTTGTCTATTCCATATTTGACTTAAGGAACTTTATCTGTGCTCATTTCAATCTCTGGTTTTATGCAGCACCCCAACTCATCTTTACCCTTAAGCAAGCATAAGTTGGTTTTCTAAATTTGAGACCTTGTTCTGTTCTGTAATTCATTTCCTGTGTAGTCAAGTTTACATTCCATGTATTACTGATATCTTATGATGTTTCTTTTTCTGTGTGACTTATTTCAGTTAGAATCATCGTACCTGAATCCACTCATTGTGCTGCTAAGGACGTGATGACATAGATTTCATTGCTGAGTGATATTGCTTTGTAAGTAAATACCACAACTTCTTTATCCATTTTTCACTTTCTGCGATGTTGAACTTGTACTGTAAACGAGGTTCTTGTAAACAGAGGCGGCCCAAACTTTGGGGTGGCTGTGTCTTTTTGATTTTAATTTCCCTAAGCTATAGGACCATAAGTGGAAGTGCCCTAGGTTCTGTTGCTTTGTTTTTTACATGTTTCAGGAAACACCATACATTTCTC
This sequence comes from Delphinus delphis, assembly GCF_949987515.2. Taxonomy (NCBI): domain Eukaryota; kingdom Metazoa; phylum Chordata; class Mammalia; order Artiodactyla; family Delphinidae; genus Delphinus; species Delphinus delphis. The sequence goes on along the minus strand of NW_027192908.1, from coordinate 125,303 downwards.
CCGAGTGGTTGTTGGCAATTTACATCCCGCCCATCAGCAGAAGAAGGCTCCCAGTTCTCCATGGCCTGTCCTGCCTTTCTGGATTTTACACTTTTTTCAGATGGCCCTTTTGACCGGGGGGAAGTGAGACTTCATTGTAGTGCAGATTTCCTTTGCAAGCTTGCTTGGTTGGCCAAAAAGGGCGTATGCGTTTTTTCCTGAATATATTCAGGAAAAAACGCATACGCCCTTTTTGGCCAAGTGCATCATTGTGGACGTTCTGCCTCTTTTCCTATGCTTTCAATGCAATTCCAGTCTACCTCCTGAAATCGGTTTCCTGCAATTCTGCCCCGCTTTCAAGTCCTCTTGGCAGCCTTACTTCCGTCTATTTTTGGACGATAGCTGTCATTTATAACTCTGCAGGTTTGTGAATTACAGTGCCCCTGAGCTCCTTTCTTCAACAAGCTTTCTTGTGACCTGGCCGCAACACCGCAGGATGACTTCAGGCCCTAATCTGGTTCCGGCACGGCACGCTGAGCCTTTCGTTATTTCCTCTTCCTGGTGGGAAATGAGAGTTAAATTTGCCCGTCCAGACACCTCCAGCTAGTCTCTCATTGGTTCTCGCTATTCCTGTTCATCTCCCACAGAAATTGCAAACTGGGCCAAACAGGAGGTTAAAGGCGCTGACTCTCCAAGTGGGGAGAGTGTTAGTAAAGCGTCTGGAATGTTGCACCCGAGTACCAGGGGAGGAAAACTGAGACATATTTGAAAACGTCTCCCATTCACATGGTTGATCATACTTGGGTTCCACATGCATGTTTTAGCTGAAGGAAGAATACCTTAAACCTGCAGAGTTAAGACCCGTGTAATGGGTACCATGCAATATGACTTCAAAGGGTCTTCATTTGCTCACCGAACCTCTCCAATCCTATCACTGCTGCGTTTATGCCCCTGTAAACATGCTTGATTCTCTTTCGGAGACATAGCAATCCATAGGTTTTAAGATACTTACTAGTCAGGTACATTCTTAGGCATTTAATATGCGGTGTTGAGTCCATTTCGTTGAGCAAGGAGTAGCTCTTGTCTATTCCATATTTGACTTAAGGAACTTTATCTGTGCTCATTTCAATCTCTGGTTTTATGCAGCACCCCAACTCACCTTTACCCTTAAGCAAGCATAAGTTGTTTTTCTAAATTTGAGACCCTGTTCTGTTCTGTAATTCAGTTCCTGTGTAGCCAAGTTTACATTCCGTGTATTACTGATATCTTATGATGTTTCTTTTTCTGTGTGACTTATTTCAGTTAGAATCATCATACCTGAATCCACTCATTGTGATGCTAAGGGCCTGATGACATAGATTTCATTGCTGAGTGATATTGCTTTGTAAGTAAATACCACAACTTCTTTATCCATTTTTCACTTTCTGCGATGTTGAACTTGTACTGTAAACGAGGTTCTTGTAAACAGAGGCGTCCCAAACTTTGGGGTGGCTGTGTCTTTTTGATTTTAATTTCCCTAAGCTATAGGACCATAAGTGGCAGTGCCCTAGGCTCTGTTGCTTTGTTTTTTAGATGTTTCAGGAAACACCATACACTTCTCCCGAGTGTCTGTTGGCAATTTACATCCCGCCCATCAGCATAACAAGGCTCCCAGTTCTCCATGGCCTGTCCTACCTTTCTGGATTTTACACTTTTTTCAGATGGCCCTTTTGACCGGGGGGAAGTGAGACTTCATTGTAGTGCAGATTTCCTTTGCAAGCTTGCTTGGTTGGCCAAAAAGTGCGTATGCGTTTTTTCCTGAATATATTCAGGAATAATCTGCCCGTCCAGACACCTCCAGCTAGCCTCTCATTGGTTCTCGCTATTCCTGTTCATCTTCCGCAGAAATTGCAAACTGGGCCAAACAGGAGGTTAAAGGCGCTGACTCTCCAAGTGGGGAGAGTGTTAGTAAAGCGTCTGGAATGTTGCACCCGAGTACCAGGGGAGGAAAACTGAGACATATTTGAACACGTCTCCCGTTCACATGGTTGATCATACTTGGGTTCCACATGCATGTTTTAGCTGAAGGAAGAATACCTTAAACCTGGAGAGTTGAGACACGTGTAATGGGTACCATGCAATATGACTTCCAAGGGTCTTCATTTGCTCACCGAACCTCTCCAATCCTATCACTGCTGCGTTTATGCCCCTGTACACATGCTTGATTCTCTTTTGGAGACATAGCAATCCATAGGTTTTACGATACTTACTAGTCAGGTACATTCTTAGGCGTTTAATATGCGGTGTTGAGTCCATTTTGTTGAGCAAGGAGTAGCTCTTGTCTATTCCATATTTGACTTAAGGAACTTTATCTGTGCTCATTTCAATCTCTGGTTTTATGCAGCACCCCAACTCACCTTTACCCTTAAGCAAGAATAAGTTGGTTTTCTAAATTTGAGACCCTCTTCTGTTCTGTAATTCAGTTCCTGTGTAGCCAAGTTTACATTCCGTGTATTACTGATATCTTATGATGTTTTTTTTCTGTGTGACTTATTTCAGTTAGAATCATCATACCTGAATCCACTCATTGTGATGCTAAGGGCCTGATGACATAGATTTCATTGCTGAGTGATATTGCTTTGTAAGTAAATACCACAACTTCTTTATCCATTTTTCACTTTCTGCGATGTTGAACTTGTACTGTAAACGAGGTTCTTGTAAACAGAGGCGTCCCAAACTTTGGGGTGGCTGTGTCTTTTTGATTTTAATTTCCCTAAGCTATAGGACCATAAGTGGCAGTGCCCTAGGCTCTGTTGCTTTGTTTTTTAGATGTTTCAGGAAACACCATACACTTCTCCCAAGTGTCTGTTGGCAATTTACATCCCGCCCATCAGCATAACAAGGCTCCCAGTTCTCCATGGCCTGTCCTGCCTTTCTGGATTTTACACTTTTTCCAGATGGCCCTTTTGACCGGGGGGAAGTGAGACTTCATTGTAGTGCAGATTTCCTTTGCAAGCTTGCTTGGTTGGCCAAAAAGGGCGTATGCGTTTTTTCCTGAATATATTCAGGAAAAAACGCATACGCCCTTTTTGGCCAAGTGCATCATTGTGGACGTTCTGCCTCTTTTCCTATGCTTTCAATGCAATTCCAGTCTACCTCCTGAAATCGGTTTCCTGCAATTCTGCCCCGCTTTCAAGTCCTCTTGGCAGCCTTACTTCAGTGTATTTTTGGACGATAACTGTCATTTATAACTCTGCAGGTTTGTGAATTACAGTGCCCCTGAGCTCCTTTCTTCAACTCACTTTCTTGTGACCTGGCCGCAACACCGCAGGATGGCTTCAGGCCCTAATCTGGTTCCGGCCCGGCATGCTGAGCCTTTGGTTAATTCCTCTTCCTGGTGGGAAATTAGAGTTAAATTTGCCCGTCCAGACACCTCCAGCTAGCCTCTCATTGGTTCTCACTATTCCTGTTCATCTTCCGCAGAAATTGCAAACTGGGCCAAACAGGAGGTTAAAGGGACTGACTCTCCAAGTGGGGAGAGTGTTAGTAAAGCGTCTGGAATGTTGCACCCGAGTACCAGGGGAGGAAAACTGAGACATATTTGAACACGTCTCCCGATCACATGGTTGATCATACTCTAGGTTCCACATGCATGTTTTAGCTGAAGGAAGAATACCTTAAACCTGGGTAGTTGAAACCCGTGTAATGGGTACCATGCAATATGACTTCAAAGGGTCTTCATTTGCTCACCGAACCTCTCCAATCCTATCACTGCTGCGTTTATGCCCCTGTACACATGCTTGATTCTCTTTTGGAGACATAGCAATCCATAGGTTTTAAGATACTTACAAGTCAGGTACATTCTTAGGCGTTTAATATGCGGTGTTGAGTCCATTTCGTTGAGCAAGGAGTAGCTCTTGTCTATTCCATATTTGGCTTAAGGAACTTTATCTGTGCTCATTCCAATCTCTGGTTTTATGCAGCACCCCAACTCACCTTTACCCTTAAGCAAGCATAAGTTGTTTTTCTAAATTTGAGACCCTGTTCTGTTCTGTAATTCAGTTCCTGTGTAGCCAAGTTTCCATTCCGTGTATTACTGATATCTTATGATGTTTCTTTTTCTGTGTGACTTATTTCAGTTAGAATCATCATACCTGAATCCACTCATTGTGCTGCTAAGGGCCTGATGACATAGATTTCATTGCTGAGTGATATTGCTTTGTAAGTGAATACCACAACTTCTTTATCCATTTTTCACTTTCTGCGATGTTGAACTTGTACTGTAAACGAGGTTCTTGTAAACAGAGCCGTTCCAAACTTTGGGGTGGCTGTGTCTTTTTGATTTTAATTTCCCTAAGCTATAGGACCATAAGTGGAAGTGCCCTAGGCTCTGTTGCTTTGTTTTTTAGATGTTTCAGGAAACACCATACACTTCTCCCAAGTGTCTGTTGGCAATTTACATCCCGCCCATCAGCATAACAAGGTTCCCAGTTCTCAATGGCCTGTTGCCTTTCTGGATTTTACACTTTTTTCAGATGGCCCTTTTGACCGGGGGGAAGTGAGACTTCATTGTAGTGCAGATTTCCTTTGCAAGCTTGCTTGGTTGGCCAAAAAGGGCGTATGCGTTTTTTCCTGAATATATTCAGGAAAAAACGCATACGCCCTTTTTGGCCAAGTGCATCATTGTGGACGTTCTGCCTCTTTTCCTATGCTTTCAATGCAATTCCAGTCTACCTCCTGAAATCGGTTTCCTGCAATTCTGCCCCGCTTTCAAGTCCTCTTGGCAGCCTTACTTCAGTCTATTTTTGGACGATAGCTGTCATTTATAACTCTGCAGGTTTGTGAATTACAGTGCCCCTGAGCTCCTTTCTTCAACTCGCTTTCTTGTGACCTGGCCGCAACACCGCAGGATGGCTTCAGGCCCTAATCTGTTTCCGGCCTGGCATGCTGAGCCTTTGGTTAATTCCTCTTCCTGGTGGGAAATGAGAGTTAAATTTGCCCGTCCAGACACCTCCAGCTAGCCTCTCATTGGTTCTCGCTATTCCTGTTCATCTTCCGCAGAAATTGCAAACTGGGCCAAACAGGAGGTTAAAGGCGCTGACTCTACAAGTGGGGAGAGTGTTAGTAAAGCGTCTGGAATGTTGCACCCGAGTACCAGGGGAGGAAAACTGAGACATATTTGAACACGTCTCCCGTTCACATGGTTGATCATACTTGGGTTCCACATGCATGTTTTAGCTGAAGGAAGAATACCTTAAACCTGGAGAGTTGAGACCCGTGTAATGGGTACCATGCAATATGACTTCAAAGGGTCTTCATTTGCTCACCGAACCTCTCCAATCCTATCACTGCTGCGTTTATGCCCCTGTACACATGCTTGATTCTCTTTTGGAGACATAGCAATCCATAGGTTTTACGATACTTACTAGTCAGGTACATTCTTAGGCGTTTAATATGCGGTGTTGAGTCCATTTCGTTGAGCAAGGAGTAGCTCTTGTCTATTTCATATTTGACTTAAGGAACTTTATCTGTGCTCATTTCAATCTCTGGTTTTATGCAGCACCCCAACTCACCTTTACCCTTAAGCAAGCATAAGTTGGTTTTCTAAATTTGAGACCCTGTTCTGTTCTGTAATTCAGTTCCTGTGTAGCCAAGTTTACATTCCGTGTATTACTGATATCTTATGATGTTTCTTTTTCTGTGTGACTTATTTCAGTTAGAATCATCATACCTGAATCCACTCATTGTTATGCAAAGGGCCTGATGACATAGATTTCATTGCTGAGTGATATTGCTTTGTAAGTAAATACCACAACTTCTTTATCCATTTTTCACTTTCTGCGATGTTGAACTTGTACTGTAAACGAGGTTCTTGTAAACAGAGGCGTCCCAAACTTTGGGGTGGCTGTGTCTTTTTGATTTTAATTTCCCTAAGCTATAGGACCATAAGTGGCAGTGCCCTAGGCTCTGTTGCTTTGTTTTTTAGATGTTTCAGGAAACACCATACACTTCTCCCGAGTGTCTGTTGGCAATTTACATCCCGCCCATCAGCATAACAAGGTTCCCAGTTCTCAATGGCCTGTTGCCTTTCTGGATTTTACACTTTTTTCAGATGGCCCTTTTGACCGGGGGGAAGTGAGACTTCATTGTAGTGCAGATTTCCTTTGCAAGCTTGCTTGGTTGGCCAAAAAGGGCGTATGCGTTTTTTCCTGAATATATTCAGGAAAAAACGCATACGCCCTTTTTGGCCAAGTGCATCATTGTGGACGTTCTGCCTCTTTTCCTATGCTTTCAATGCAATTCCAGTCTACCTCCTGAAATCGGTTTCCTGCAATTCTGCCCCGCTTTCAAGTCCTCTTGGCAGCCTTACTTCAGTCTATTTTTGGACGATAGCTGTCATTTATAACTCTGCAGGTTTGTGAATTACAGTGCCCCTGAGCTCCTTTCTTCAACTCGCTTTCTTGTGACCTGGCCGCAACACCGCAGGATGGCTTCAGGCCCTAATCTGGTTCCGGCCTGGCATGCTGAGCCTTTGGTTAATTCCTCTTCCTGGTGGGAAATGAGAGTTAAATTTGCCCGTCCAGACACCTCCAGCTAGCCTCTCATTGGTTCTCGCTATTCCTGTTCATCTTCCGCAGAAATTGCAAACTGGGCCAAACAGGAGGTTAAAGGCGCTGACTCTACAAGTGGGGAGAGTGTTAGTAAAGCGTCTGGAATGTTGCACCCGAGTACCAGGGGAGGAAAACTGAGACATATTTGAACACGTCTCCCGTTCACATGGTTGATCATACTTGGGTTCCACATGCATGTTTTAGCTGAAGGAAGAATACCTTAAACCTGGAGAGTTGAGACCCGTGTAATGGGTACCATGCAATATGACTTCAAAGGGTCTTCATTTGCTCACCGAACCTCTCCAATCCTATCACTGCTGCGTTTATGCCCCTGTACACATGCTTGATTCTCTTTTGGAGACATAGCAATCCATAGGTTTTACGATACTTACTAGTCAGGTACATTCTTAGGCGTTTAATATGCGGTGTTGAGTCCATTTCGTTGAGCAAGGAGTAGCTCTTGTCTATTTCATATTTGACTTAAGGAACTTTATCTGTGCTCATTTCAATCTCTGGTTTTATGCAGCACCCCAACTCACCTTTACCCTTAAGCAAGCATAAGTTGGTTTTCTAAATTTGAGACCCTGTTCTGTTCTGTAATTCAGTTCCTGTGTAGCCAAGTTTACATTCCGTGTATTACTGATATCTTATGATGTTTCTTTTTCTGTGTGACTTATTTCAGTTAGAATCATCATACCTGAATCCACTCATTGTGATGCAAAGGGCCTGATGACATAGATTTCATTGCTGAGTGATATTGCTTTGTAAGTAAATACCACAACTTCTTTATCCATTTTTCACTTTCTGCGATGTTGAACTTGTACTGTAAACGAGGTTCTTGTAAACAGAGGCGTCCCAAACTTTGGGGTGGCTGTGTCTTTTTGATTTTAATTTCCCTAAGCTATAGGACCATAAGTGGCAGTGCCCTAGGCTCTGTTGCTTTGTTTTTTAGATGTTTCAGGAAACACCATACACTTCTCCCGAGTGTCTGCTGGCAATTTACATCCCGCCCATCAGCATAACAAGGCTCCCAGTTCTCCATGGCCTGTCCTGCCTTTCTGGATTTTACACTTTTTTCAGATGGCCCTTTTGACCGGGGGGAAGTGAGACTTCATTGTAGTGCAGATTTCCTTTGCAAGCTTGCTTGGTTGGCCAAAAAGGGCGTATGCGTTTTTTCCTGAATATATTCAGGAAAAAACGCATACGCCCTTTTTGGCCAAGTGCATCATTGTGGACGTTCTGCCTCTTTTCCTATGCTTTCAATGCAATTCCAGTCTACCTCCTGAAATCGGTTTCCTGCAATTCTGCCCCGCTTTCAAGTCCTCTTGGCAGCCTTACTTCAGTCTATTTTTGGACGATAACTGTCATTTATAACTCTGCAGGTTTGTGAATTACAGTGCCCCTGAGCTCCTTTCTTCAACTCGCTTTCTTGTGAGCTGGCCGCAACACCGCAGGATGGCTTCAGGCCCTAATCTGGTTCCGGCCCGGCATGCTGAGCCTTTGTTTAATTCCTCTTCCTGGTGGGAAATGAGAGTTAAATTTGCCCGTCCAGACACCTCCAGCTAGCCTCTCATTGGTTCTCACTATTCCTGTTCATCTTCCGCAGAAATTGCAAACTGGGCCAAACAGGAGGTTAAAGGGACTGACTCTCCAAGTGGGGAGAGTGTTAGTAAAGCGTCTGGAATGTTGCACCCGAGTACCAGGGGAGGAAAACTGAGACATATTTGAACACGTCTCCCGATCACATGGTTGATCATACTCTAGGTTCCACATGCATGTTTTAGCTGAAGGAAGAATACCTTAAACCTGGGTAGTTGAAACCCGTGTAATGGGTACCATGCAATATGACTTCAAAGGGTCTTCATTTGCTCACCGAACCTCTCCAATCCTATCACTGCTGCGTTTATGCCCCTGTACACATGCTTGATTCTCTTTTGGAGACATAGCAATCCATAGGTTTTAAGATACTTACAAGTCAGGTACATTCTTAGGCGTTTAATATGCGGTGTTGAGTCCATTTCGTTGAGCAAGGAGTAGCTCTTGTCTATTCCATATTTGGCTTAAGGAACTTTATCTGTGCTCATTCCAATCTCTGGTTTTATGCAGCACCCCAACTCACCTTTACCCTTAAGCAAGCATAAGTTGTTTTTCTAAATTTGAGACCCTGTTCTGTTCTGTAATTCAGTTCCTGTGTAGCCAAGTTTCCATTCCGTGTATTACTGATATCTTATGATGTTTCTTTTTCTGTGTGACTTATTTCAGTTAGAATCATCATACCTGAATCCACTCATTGTGCTGCTAAGGGCCTGATGACATAGATTTCATTGCTGAGTGATATTGCTTTGTAAGTGAATACCACAACTTCTTTATCCATTTTTCACTTTCTGCGATGTTGAACTTGTACTGTAAACGAGGTTCTTGTAAACAGAGCCGTTCCAAACTTTGGGGTGGCTGTGTCTTTTTGATTTATTTTCCCTAAGCTATAGGACCATAAGTGGAAGTGCCCTAGGCTCTGTTGCTTTGTTTTTTAGATGTTTCAGGAAACACCATACACTTCTCCCAAGTGTCTGTTGGCAATTTACATCCCGCCCATCAGCATAACAAGGTTCCCAGTTCTCAATGGCCTGTTGCCTTTCTGGATTTTACACTTTTTTCAGATGGCCCTTTTGACCGGGGGGAAGTGAGAGTTCATTGTAGTGCAGATTTCCTTTGCAAGCTTGCTTGGTTGGCCAAAAAGGGCGTATGCGTTTTTTCCTGAATATATTCAGGAAAAAACGCATACGCCCTTTTTGGCCAAGTGCATCATTGTGGACGTTCTGCCTCTTTTCCTATGCTTTCAATGCAATTCCAGTCTACCTCCTGAAATCGGTTTCCTGCAATTCTGCCCCGCTTTCAAGTCCTCTTGGCAGCCTTACTTCAGTCTATTTTTGGACGATAGCTGTCATTTATAACTCTGCAGGTTTGTGAATTACAGTGCCCCTGAGCTCCTTTCTTCAACTCGCTTTCTTGTGACCTGGCCGCAACACCGCAGGATGGCTTCAGGCCCTAATCTGGTTCCGGCCTGGCATGCTGAGCCTTTGGTTAATTCCTCTTCCTGGTGGGAAATGAGAGTTAAATTTGCCCGTCCAGACACCTCCAGCTAGCCTCTCATTGGTTCTCGCTATTCCTGTTCATCTTCCGCAGAAATTGCAAACTGGGCCAAACAGGAGGTTAAAGGCGCTGACTCTCCAAGTGGGGAGAGTGTTAGTAAAGCGTCTGGAATGTTGCACCCGAGTACCAGGGGAGGAAAACTGAGACATATTTGAACACGTCTCCCGTTCACATGGTTGATCATACTTGGGTTCCACATGCATGTTTTAGCTGAAGGAAGAATACCTTAAACCTGGAGAGTTGAGACCCGTGTAATGGGTACCATGCAATATGACTTCAAAGGGTCTTCATTTGCTCACCGAACCTCTCCAATCCTATCACTGCTGCGTTTATGCCCCTGTACACATGCTTGATTCTCTTTTGGAGACATAGCAATCCATAGGTTTTACGATACTTACTAGTCAGGTACATTCTTAGGCGTTTAATATGCGGTGTTGAGTCCATTTCGTTGAGCAAGGAGTAGCTCTTGTCTATTTCATATTTGACTTAAGGAACTTTATCTGCGCTCATTTCAATCTCTGGTTTTATGCAGCACCCCAACTCACCTTTACCCTTAAGCAAGCATAAGTTGGTTTTCTAAATTTGAGACCCTGTTCTGTTCTGTAATTCAGTTCCTGTGTAGCCAAGTTTACATTCCGTGTATTACTGATATCTTATGATGTTTCTTTTTCTGTGTGACTTATTTCAGTTAGAATCATCATACCTGAATCCACTCATTGTGATGCAAAGGGCCTGATGACATAGATTTCATTGCTGAGTGATATTGCTTTGTAAGTAAATACCACAACTTCTTTATCCATTTTTCACTTTCTGCGATGTTGAACTTGTACTGTAAACGAGGTTCTTGTAAACAGAGGCGTCCCAAACTTTGGGGTGGCTGTGTCTTTTTGATTTTAATTTCCCTAAGCTATAGGACCATAAGTGGCAGTGCCCTAGGCTCTGTTGCTTTGTTTTTTAGATGTTTCAGGAAACACCATACACTTCTCCCGAGTGTCTGTTGGCAATTTACATCCCGCCCATCAGCATAACAAGGCTCCCAGTTCTCCATGGCCTGTCCTGCCTTTCTGGATTTTACACTTTTTTCAGATGGCCCTTTTGACCGGGGGGGAAGTGAGACTTCATTGTAGTGCAGATTTCCTTTGCAAGCTTGCTTGGTTGGCCAAAAAGGGCGTATGCGTTTTTTCCTGAATATATTCAGGAAAAAACGCATACGCCCTTTTTGGCCAAGTGCATCATTGTGGACGTTCTGCCTCTTTTCCTATGCTTTCAATGCAATTCCAGTCTACCTTCTGAAATCGGTTTCCTGCAATTCTGCCCCGCTTTCAAGTCCTCTTGGCAGCCTTACTTCAGTCTATTTTTGGACGATAGCTGTCATTTATAACTCTGCAGGTTTGTGAATTACAGTGCCCCTGAGCTCCTTTCTTCAACTCGCTTTCTTGTGACCTGGCCGCAACACCGCAGGATGGCTTCAGGCCCTAATCTGGTTCCGGCCCGGCATGCTGAGCCTTTGGTTAATTCCTCTTCCTGGTGGGAAATGAGAGTTAAATTTGCCCGTCCAGACACCTCCAGCTAGCCTCTCATTGGTTCTCGCTATTCCTGTTCATCTTCCGCAGAAATTGCAAACTGGGCCAAACAGGAGGTTAAAGGCGCTGACTCTCCAAGTGGGGAGAGTGTTAGTAAAGCGTCTGGAATGTTGCACCCGAGTACCAGGGGAGGAAAACTGAGACATATTTGAACACGTCTCCCGTTCACATGGTTGATCATACTTGGGTTCCACATGCATGTTTTAGCTGAAGGAAGAATACCTTAAACCTGGAGAGTTGAGACCCGTGGAATGGGTACCATGCAATATGACTTCAAAGGGTCTTCATTTGCTCACCGAACCTCTCCAATCCTATCACTGCTGCGTTTATGCCCCTGTACACATGCTTGATTCTCTTTTGGAGACATAGCAATCCATAGGTTTTACGATACTTACTAGTCAGGTACATTCTTAGGCGTTTAATATGCGGTGTTGAGTCCATTTCGTTGAGCAAGGAGTAGCTCTTGTCTATTTCATATTTGACTTAAGGAACTTTATCTGTGCTCATTTCAATCTCTGGTTTTATGCAGCACCCCAACTCACCTTTACCCTTAAGCAAGCATAAGTTGGTTTTCTAAATTTGAGACCCTGTTCTGTTCTGTAATTCAGTTCCTGTGTAGCCAAGTTTACATTCCGTGTATTACTGATATCTTATGATGTTTCTTTTTCTGTGTGACTTATTTCAGTTAGAGTCATCATACCTGAATCCACTCATTGTGATGCTAAGGGCCTGATGACATAGATTTCATTGCTGAGTGATATTGCTTTGTAAGTAAATACCACAACTTCTTTATCCATTTTTCACTTTCTGCGATGTTGAACTTGTACTGTAAACGAGGTTCTTGTAAACAGAGGCGTCCCAAATTTTGGGGTGGCTGTGTCTTTTTGATTTTAATTTCCCTAAGCTATAGGACCATAAGTGGCAGTGCCCTAGGCTCTGTTGCTTTGTTTTTTAGATGTTTCAGGAAACACCATACACTTCTCCCGAGTGTCTGTTGGCAATTTACATCCCGCCCATCAGCATAACAAGGCTCCCAGTTGTCCATGGCCTGTCCTGCCTTTCTGGATTTTACACTTTTTTCAGATGGCCCTTTTGACCGGGGGGAAGTGAGACTTCATTGTAGTGCAGATTTTCTTTGCAAGCTTGCTTGGTTGGCCAAAAAGGGCGTATGCGTTTTTTCCTGAATATATTCAGGAAAAAACGCATACGCCCTTTTTGGCCAAGTGCATCATTGTGGACGTTCTGCCTCTTTTCCTATGCTTTCAATGCAATTTCAGTCTACCTCCTGAAATCGGTTTCCTGCAATTCTGCCCCGCTTTCAAGTCCTCTTGGCAGCCTTACTTCAGTCTATTTTTGGACGATAGCTGTCATTTATAACTCTGCAGGTTTGTGAATTACAGTGCCCCTGAGCTCCTTTCTTCAACTCGCTTTCTTTTGAGCTGGCCGCAACACCGCAGGATGGCTTCAGGCCCTAATCTGGTTCCGGCACGGCACGCTGAGCCTTTGGTTAATTCCTCTTCCTGGTGGGAAATGAGAGTTAAATTTGCCCGTCCAGACACCTCCAGCTAGCCTCTCATTGGTTCTCGCTATTCTTGTTCATCTTCCGCAGAAATTGCAAGCTGGGCCAAACAGGAGGTTAAAGGGACTGACTCTGCAAGTGGGGAGAGTGTTAGTAAAGCGTCTGGAATGTTGCACCCGAGTACCAGGGGAGGAAAACTGAGACATATTTGAACACGTCTCCCGATCACATGGTTGATCATACTCTAGGTTCCACATGCATGTTTTAGCTGAAGGAAGAATACCTTAAACCTGGGTAGTTGAAACCCGTGGAATGGGTACCATGCAATATGACTTCAAAGGGTCTTCATTTGCTCACCGAACCTCTCCAATCCTATCACTGCTGCGTTTATGCCCCTGTACACATGCTTGATTCTCTTTTGGAGACATAGCAATCCATAGGTTTTAAGATAATTACAAGTCAGGTACATTCTTAGGCGTTTAATATGCGGTGTTGAGTCCATTTCGTTGAGCAAGGAGTAGCTCTTGTCTATTCCATATTTGGCTTAAGGAACTTTATCTGTGCTCATTCCAATCTCTGGTTTTATGCAGCACCCCACCTCACCTTTACCCTTAAGCAAGCATAAGTTGTTTTTCTAAATTTGAGACCCTGTTCTGTTCTGTAATTCAGTTCCTGTGTAGCCAAGTTTCCATTCCGTGTATTACTGATATCTTATGATGTTTCTTTTTCTGTGTGACTTATTTCAGTTAGAATCATCATACCTGAATCCACTCATTGTGCTGCTAAGGGCCTGATGACATAGATTTCATTGCTGAGTGATATTGCTTTGTAAGTGAATACCACAACTTCTTTATCCATTTTTCACTTTCTGCGATGTTGAACTTGTACTGTAAACGAGGTTCTTGTAAACAGAGCCGTTCCAAACTTTGAGGTGGCTGTGTCTTTTTGATTTTAATTTCCCTAAGCTATAGGACCATAAGTGGAAGTGCCCTAGGCTCTGTTGCTTTGTTTTTTAGATGTTTCAGGAAACACCATACACTTCTCCCAAGTGTCTGTTGGCAATTTGCATCCCGCCCATCAGCATAACAAGGCTCCCAGTTCTCAATGGCCTGTTGCCTTTCTGGATTTTACACTTTTTTCAGATGGCCCTTTTGACCGGGGGGAAGTGAGACTTCATTGTAGTGCAGATTTCCTTTGCAAGCTTGCTTGGTTGGCCAAAAAGGGCGTATGCGTTTTTTCCTGAATATATTCAGGAAAAAACGCATACGCCCTTTTTGGCCAAGTGCATCATTGTGGACGTTCTGCCTCTTTTCCTATGCTTTCAATGCAATTCCAGTCTACCTCCTGAAATCGGTTTCCTGCAATTCTGCCCCGCTTTCAAGTCCTCTTGGCAGCCTTACTTCAGTCTATTTTTGGACGATAGCTGTCATTTATAACTCTGCAGGTTTGTGAATTACAGTGCCCCTGAGCTCCTTTCTTCAACTCGCTTTCTTGTGACCTGGCCGCAACACCGCAGGATGGCTTCAGGCCCTAATCTGGTTCCGGCCTGGCATGCTGAGCCTTTGGTTAATTCCTCTTCCTGGTGGGAAATGAGAGTTAAATTTGCCCGTCCAGACACCTCCAGCTAGCCTCTCATTGGTTCTCGCTATTCCTGTTCATCTTCCGCAGAAATTGCAAACTGGGCCAAACAGGAGGTTAAAGGCGCTGACTCTCCAAGTGGGGAGAGTGTTAGTAAAGCGTCTGGAATGTTGCACCCGAGTACCAGGGGAGGAAAACTGAGACATATTTGAACACGTCTCCCGTTCACATGGTTGATCATACTTGGGTTCCACATGCATGTTTTAGCTGAAGGAAGAATACCTTAAACCTGGAGAGTTGAGACCCGTGGAATGGGTACCATGCAATATGACTTCAAAGGGTCTTCATTTGCTCACCGAACCTCTCCAATCCTATCACTGCTGCGTTTATGCCCCTGTACACATGCTTGATTCTCTTTTGGAGACATAGCAATCCATAGGTTTTACGATACTTACTAGTCAGGTACATTCTTAGGCGTTTAATATGCGGTGTTGAGTCCATTTCGTTGAGCAAGGAGTAGCTCTTGTCTATTTCATATTTGACTTAAGGAACTTTATCTGTGCTCATTTCAATCTCTGGTTTTATGCAGCACCCCAACTCACCTTTACCCTTAAGCAAGCATAAGTTGGTTTTCTAAATTTGAGACCCTGTTCTGTTCTGTAATTCAGTTCCTGTGTAGCCAAGTTTACATTCCGTGTATTACTGATATCTTATGATGTTTCTTTTTCTGTGTGACTTATTTCAGTTAGAGTCATCATACCTGAATCCACTCATTGTGATGCTAAGGGCCTGATGACATAGATTTCATTGCTGAGTGATATTGCTTTGTAAGTAAATACCACAACTTCTTTATCCATTTTTCACTTTCTGCGATGTTGAACTTGTACTGTAAACGAGGTTCTTGTAAACAGAGGCGTCCCAAATTTTGGGGTGGCTGTGTCTTTTTGATTTTAATTTCCCTAAGCTATAGGACCATAAGTGGCAGTGCCCTAGGCTCTGTTGCTTTGTTTTTTAGATGTTTCAGGAAACACCATACACTTCTCCCGAGTGTCTGTTGGCAATTTACATCCCGCCCATCAGCATAACAAGGCTCCCAGTTGTCCATGGCCTGTCCTGCCTTTCTGGATTTTACACTTTTTTCAGATGGCCCTTTTGACCGGGGGGAAGTGAGACTTCATTGTAGTGCAGATTTTCTTTGCAAGCTTGCTTGGTTGGCCAAAAAGGGCGTATGCGTTTTTTCCTGAATATATTCAGGAAAAAACGCATACGCCCTTTTTGGCCAAGTGCATCATTGTGGACGTTCTGCCTCTTTTCCTATGCTTTCAATGCAATTTCAGTCTACCTCCTGAAATCGGTTTCCTGCAATTCTGCCCCGCTTTCAAGTCCTCTTGGCAGCCTTACTTCAGTCTATTTTTGGACGATAGCTGTCATTTATAACTCTGCAGGTTTGTGAATTACAGTGCCCCTGAGCTCCTTTCTTCAACTCGCTTTCTTTTGAGCTGGCCGCAACACCGCAGGATGGCTTCAGGCCCTAATCTGGTTCCGGCACGGCACGCTGAGCCTTTGGTTAATTCCTCTTCCTGGTGGGAAATGAGAGTTAAATTTGCCCGTCCAGACACCTCCAGCTAGCCTCTCATTGGTTCTCGCTATTCTTGTTCATCTTCCGCAGAAATTGCAAACTGGGCCAAACAGGAGGTTAAAGGGACTGACTCTGCAAGTGGGGAGAGTGTTAGTAAAGCGTCTGGAATGTTGCACCCGAGTACCAGGGGAGGAAAACTGAGACATATTTGAACACGTCTCCCGATCACATGGTTGATCATACTCTAGGTTCCACATGCATGTTTTAGCTGAAGGAAGAATACCTTAAACCTGGGTAGTTGAAACCCGTGGAATGGGTACCATGCAATATGACTTCAAAGGGTCTTCATTTGCTCACCGAACCTCTCCAATCCTATCACTGCTGCGTTTATGCCCCTGTACACATGCTTGATTCTCTTTTGGAGACATAGCAATCCATAGGTTTTAAGATAATTACAAGTCAGGTACATTCTTAGGCGTTTAATATGCGGTGTTGAGTCCATTTCGTTGAGCAAGGAGTAGCTCTTGTCTATTCCATATTTGGCTTAAGGAACTTTATCTGTGCTCATTCCAATCTCTGGTTTTATGCAGCACCCCACCTCACCTTTACCCTTAAGCAAGCATAAGTTGTTTTTCTAAATTTGAGACCCTGTTCTGTTCTGTAATTCAGTTCCTGTGTAGCCAAGTTTCCATTCCGTGTATTACTGATATCTTATGATGTTTCTTTTTCTGTGTGACTTATTTCAGTTAGAATCATCATACCTGAATCCACTCATTGTGCTGCTAAGGGCCTGATGACATAGATTTCATTGCTGAGTGATATTGCTTTGTAAGTGAATACCACAACTTCTTTATCCATTTTTCACTTTCTGCGATGTTGAACTTGTACTGTAAACGAGGTTCTTGTAAACAGAGCCGTTCCAAACTTTGAGGTGGCTGTGTCTTTTTGATTTTAATTTCCCTAAGCTATAGGACCATAAGTGGAAGTGCCCTAGGCTCTGTTGCTTTGTTTTTTAGATGTTTCAGGAAACACCATACACTTCTCCCAAGTGTCTGTTGGCAATTTGCATCCCGCCCATCAGCATAACAAGGCTCCCAGTTCTCAATGGCCTGTTGCCTTTCTGGATTTTACACTTTTTTCAGATGGCCCTTTTGACCGGGGGGAAGTGAGACTTCATTGTAGTGCAGATTTCCTTTGCAAGCTTGCTTGGTTGGCCAAAAAGGGCGTATGCGTTTTTTCCTGAATATATTCAGGAAAAAACGCATACGCCCTTTTTGGCCAAGTGCATCATTGTGGACGTTCTGCCTCTTTTCCTATGCTTTCAATGCAATTCCAGTCTACCTCCTGAAATCGGTTTCCTGCAATTCTGCCCCGCTTTCAAGTCCTCTTGGCAGCCTTACTTCAGTCTATTTTTGGACGATAGCTGTCATTTATAACTCTGCAGGTTTGTGAATTACAGTGCCCCTGAGCTCCTTTCTTCAACTCGCTTTCTTGTGACCTGGCCGCAACACCGCAGGATGGCTTCAGGCCCTAATCTGGTTCCGGCCTGGCATGCTGAGCCTTTGGTTAATTCCTCTTCCTGGTGGGAAATGAGAGTTAAATTTGCCCGTCCAGACACCTCCAGCTAGCCTCTCATTGGTTCTCGCTATTCCTGTTCATCTTCCGCAGAAATTGCAAACTGGGCCAAACAGGAGGTTAAAGGCGCTGACTCTCCAAGTGGGGAGAGTGTTAGTAAAGCGTCTGGAATGTTGCACCCGAGTACCAGGGGAGGAAAACTGAGACATATTTGAACACGTCTCCCGTTCACATGGTTGATCATACTTGGGTTCCACATGCATGTTTTAGCTGAAGGAAGAATACCTTAAACCTGGAGAGTTGAGACCCGTGGAATGGGTACCATGCAATATGACTTCAAAGGGTCTTCATTTGCTCACCGAACCTCTCCAATCCTATCACTGCTGCGTTTATGCCCCTGTACACATGCTTGATTCTCTTTTGGAGACATAGCAATCCATAGGTTTTAAGATACTTACAAGTCAGGTACATTCTTAGGCGTTTAATATGCGGTGTTGAGTCCATTTCGTTGAGCAAGGAGTAGCTCTTGTCTATTCCATATTTGGCTTAAGGAACTTTATCTGTGCTCATTCCAATCTCTGGTTTTATGCAGCACCCCACCTCACCTTTACCCTTAAGCAAGCATAAGTTGTTTTTCTAAATTTGAGACCCTGTTCTGTTCTGTAATTCAGTTCCTGTGTAGCCAAGTTTCCATTCCGTGTATTACTGATATCTTATGATGTTTCTTTTTCTGTGTGACTTATTTCAGTTAGAATCATCATACCTGAATCCACTCATTGTGCTGCTAAGGGCCTGATGACATAGATTTCATTGCTGAGTGATATTGCTTTGTAAGTGAATACCACAACTTCTTTATCCATTTTTCACTTTCTGCGATGTTGAACTTGTACTGTAAACGAGGTTCTTGTAAACAGAGCCGTTCCAAACTTTGGGGTGGCTGTGTCTTTTTGATTTTAATTTCCCTAAGCTATAGGACCATAAGTGGAAGTGCCCTAGGCTCTGTTGCTTTGTTTTTTAGATGTTTCAGGAAACACCATACACTTCTCCCAAGTGTCTGTTGGCAATTTACATCCCGCCCATCAGCATAACAAGGTTCCCAGTTCTCAATGGCCTGTTGCCTTTCTGGATTTTACACTTTTTTCAGATGGCCCTTTTGACCGGGGGGAAGTGAGACTTCATTGTAGTGCAGATTTCCTTTGCAAGCTTGCTTGGTTGGCCAAAAAGGGCGTATGCGTTTTTTCCTGAATATATTCAGGAAAAAACGCATACGCCCTTTTTGGCCAAGTGCATCATTGTGGACGTTCTGCCTCTTTTCCTATGCTTTCAATGCAATTCCAGTCTACCTCCTGAAATCGGTTTCCTGCAATTCTGCCCCGCTTTCAAGTCCTCTTGGCAGCCTTACTTCAGTCTATTTTTGGACGATAGCTGTCATTTATAACTCTGCAGGTTTGTGAATTACAGTGCCCCTGAGCTCCTTTCTTCAACTCGCTTTCTTGTGACCTGGCCGCAACACCGCAGGATGGCTTCAGGCCCTAATCTGGTTCCGGCCTGGCATGCTGAGCCTTTGGTTAATTCCTCTTCCTGGTGGGAAATGAGAGTTAAATTTGCCCGTCCAGACACCTCCAGCTAGCCTCTCATTGGTTCTCGCTATTCCTGTTCATCTTCCGCAGAAATTGCAAACTGGGCCAAACAGGAGGTTAAAGGCGCTGACTCTCCAAGTGGGGAGAGTGTTAGTAAAGCGTCTGGAATGTTGCACCCGAGTACCAGGGGAGGAAAACTGAGACATATTTGAACACGTCTCCCGTTCACATGGTTGATCATACTTGGGTTCCACATGCATGTTTTAGCTGAAGGAAGAATACCTGAAACCTGGAGAGTTGAGACCCGTGGAATGCGTACCATGCAATATGACTTCAAAGGGTCTTCATTTGCTCACCGAACCTCTCCAATCCTATCACTGCTGCGTTTATGCCCCTGTACACATGCTTGATTCTCTTTTGGAGACATAGCAATCCATAGGTTTTACGATACTTACTAGTCAGGTACATTCTTAGGCGTTTAATATGCGGTGTTGAGTCCATTTCGTTGAGCAAGGAGTAGCTCTTGTCTATTTCATATTTGACTTAAGGAACTTTATCTGTGCTCATTTCAATCTCTGGTTTTATGCAGCACCCCAACTCACCTTTACCCTTAAGCAAGCATAAGTTGGTTTTCTAAATTTGAGACCCTGTTCTGTTCTGTAATTCAGTTCCTGTGTAGCCAAGTTTACATTCCGTGTATTACTGATATCTTATGATGTTTCTTTTTCTGTGTGACTTATTTCAGTTAGAATCATCATACCTGAATCCACTCATTGTGATGCAAAGGGCCTGATGACAGAGATTTCATTGCTGAGTGATATTGCTTTGTAAGTAAATACCACAACTTCTTTATCCATTTTTCACTTTCTGCGATGTTGAACTTGTACTGTAAACGAGGTTCTTGTAAACAGAGGCGTCCCAAACTTTGGGGTGGCTGTGTCTTTTGATTTTAATTTCCCTAAGCTATAGGACCATAAGTGGCAGTGCCCTAGGCTCTGTTGCTTTGTTTTTTAGATGTTTCAGGAAACACCATACACTTATCCCGAGTGTCTGTTGGCAATTTACATCCCGCCCATCAGCATAACAAGGCTCCCAGTTCTCCATGGCCTGTTGCCTTTCTGGATTTTACACTTTTTTCAGATGGCCCTTTTGACCGGGGGGAAGTGAGACTTCATTGTAGTGCAGATTTCCTTTGCAAGCTTGCTTGGTTGGCCAAAAAGGGCGTATGCGTTTTTTCCTGAATATATTCAGGAAAAAACGCATACGCCCTTTTTGGCCAAGTGCATCATTGTGGACGTTCTGCCTCTTTTCCTATGCTTTCAATGCAATTCCAGTCTACCTCCTGAAATCGGTTTCCTGCAATTCTGCCCCGCTTTCAAGTCCTCTTGGCAGCCTTACTTCAGTCTATTTTTGGACGATAGCTGTCATTTATAACTCTGCAGGTTTGTGAATTACAGTGCCCCTGAGCTCCTTTCTTCAACTCGCTTTCTTGTGACCTGGCCGCAACACCGCAGGATGGCTTCAGGCCCTAATCTGGTTCCGGCCTGGCATGCTGAGCCTTTGGTTAATTCCTCTTCCTGGTGGGAAATGAGAGTTAAATTTGCCCGTCCAGACACCTCCAGCTAGCCTCTCATTGGTTCTCGCTATTCCTGTTCATCTTCCGCAGAAATTGCAAACTGGGCCAAACAGGAGGTTAAAGGCGCTGACTCTCCAAGTGGGGAGAGTGTTAGTAAAGCGTCTGGAATGTTGCACCCGAGTACCAGGGGAGGAAAACTGAGACATATTTGAACACGTCTCCCGTTCACATGGTTGATCATACTTGGGTTCCACATGCATGTTTTAGCTGAAGGAAGAATACCTTAAACCTGGAGAGTTGAGACCCGTGGAATGGGTACCATGCAATATGACTTCAAAGGGTCTTCATTTGCTCACCGAACCTCTCCAATCCTATCACTGCTGCGTTTATGCCCCTGTACACATGCTTGATTCTC
This sequence comes from Delphinus delphis, assembly GCF_949987515.2. Classification (NCBI taxonomy): domain Eukaryota; kingdom Metazoa; phylum Chordata; class Mammalia; order Artiodactyla; family Delphinidae; genus Delphinus; species Delphinus delphis. The sequence goes on along the minus strand of NW_027192908.1, from coordinate 104,179 downwards.
TTTTGGAGACATAGCATTCCATAGGTTTTACGATACTTACTAGTCAGGTACATTCTTAGGCGTTTAATATGCGGTGTTGAGTCCATTTCGTTGAGCAAGGAGTAGCTCTTGTCTATTTCATATTTGACTTAAGGAACTTTATCTGTGCTCATTTCAATCTCTGGTTTTATGCAGCACCCCAACTCACCTTTACCCTTAAGCAAGCATAAGTTGGTTTTCTAAATTTGAGACCCTGTTCTGTTCTGTAATTCAGTTCCTGTGTAGCCAAGTTTACATTCCGTGTATTACTGATATCTTATGATGTTTCTTTTTCTGTGTGACTTATTTCAGTTAGAATCATCATACCTGAATCCACTCATTGTGATGCAAAGGGCCTGATGACATAGATTTCATTGCTGAGTGATATTGCTTTGTAAGTAAATACCACAACTTCTTTATCCATTTTTCACTTTCTGCGATGTTGAACTTGTACTGTAAACGAGGTTCTTGTAAACAGAGGCGTCCCAAACTTTGGGGTGGCTGTATCTTTTTGATTTTAATTTCCCTAAGCTATAGGACCATAAGTGGCAGTGCCCTAGGCTCTGTTGCTTTGTTTTTTAGATGTTTCAGGAAACACCATACACTTCTCCCGAGTGTCTGTTGGCAATTTACATCCCGCCCATCAGCATAAAAAGGCTCCCAGTTGTTCATGGCCTGTCCTGCCTTTCTGGATTTTACACTTTTTTCAGATGGCCCTTTTGACCGGGGGGAAGTGAGACTTCATTGTAGTGCAGATTTTCTTTGCAAGCTTGCTTGGTTGGCCAAAAAGGGCGTATGCGTTTTTTCCTGAATATATTCAGGAAAAAACGCATACGCCCTTTTTGGCCAAGTGCATCATTGTGGACGTTCTGCCTCTTTTCCTATGCTTTCAATGCAATTCCAGTCTACCTCCTGAAATCGGTTTCCTGCAATTCTGCCCCGCTTTCAAGTCCTCTTGGCAGCCTTACTTCAGTCTATTTTTGGACGATAGCTGTCATTTATAACTCTGCAGGTTTGTGAATTACAGTGCCCCTGAGCTCCTTTCTTCAACTCGCTTTCTTTTGAGCTGGCCGCAACACCGCAGGATGGCTTCAGGCCCTAATCTGGTTCCGGCACGGCACGCTGAGCCTTTGGTTAATTCCTCTTCCTGGTGGGAAATGAGAGTTAAATTTGCCCGTCCAGACACCTCCAGCTAGCCTCTCATTGGTTCTCGCTATTCCTGTTCATCTTCCACAGAAATTGCAAACTGGGCCAAACAGGAGGTTAAAGGGACTGACTCTGCAAGTGGGGAGAGTGTTAGTAAAGCGTCTGGAATGTTGCACCCGAGTACCAGGGGAGGAAAACTGAGACATATTTGAACACGTCTCCCGATCACATGGTTGATCATACTCTAGGTTCCACATGCATGTTTTAGCTGAAGGAAGAATACCTTAAACCTGGGTAGTTGAAACCCGTGGAATGGGTACCATGCAATATGACTTCAAAGGGTCTTCATTTGCTCACCGAACCTCTCCAATCCTATCACTGCTGCGTTTATGCCCCTGTACACATGCTTGATTCTCTTTTGGAGACATAGCAATCCATAGGTTTTAAGATACTTACAAGTCAGGTACATTCTTAGGCGTTTAATATGCGGTGTTGAGTCCATTTCGTTGAGCAAGGAGTAGCTCTTGTCTATTCCATATTTGGCTTAAGGAACTTTATCTGTGCTCATTCCAATCTCTGGTTTTATGCAGCACCCCAACTCACCTTTACCCTTAAGCAAGCATAAGTTGTTTTTCTAAATTTGAGACCCTGTTCTGTTCTGTAATTCAGTTCCTGTGTAGCCAAGTTTCCATTCCGTGTATTACTGATATCTTATGATGTTTCTTTTTCTGTGTGACTTATTTCAGTTAGAATCATCATACCTGAATCCACTCATTGTGCTGCTAAGGGCCTGATGACATAGATTTCATTGCTGAGTGATATTGCTTTGTAAGTGAATACCACAACTTCTTTATCCATTTTTCACTTTCTGCAATGTTGAACTTGTACTGTAAACGAGGTTCTTGTAAACAGAGCCGTTCCAAACTTTGGGGTGGCTGTGTCTTTTTGATTTTAATTTCCCTAAGCTATAGGACCATAAGTGGAAGTGCCCTAGGCTCTGTTGCTTTGTTTTTTAGATGTTTCAGGAAACACCATACACTTCTCCCAAGTGTCTGTTGGCAATTTACATCCCGCCCATCAGCATAACAAGGTTCCCAGTTCTCAATGGCCTGTTGCCTTTCTGGATTTTACACTTTTTTCAGATGGCCCTTTTGACCGGGGGGAAGTGAGACTTCATTGTAGTGCAGATTTCCTTTGCAAGCTTGCTTGGTTGGCCAAAAAGGGCGTATGCGTTTTTTCCTGAATATATTCAGGAAAAAACGCATACGCCCTTTTTGGCCAAGTGCATCATTGTGGACGTTCTGCCTCTTTTCCTATGCTTTCAATGCAATTCCAGTCTACCTCCTGAAATCGGTTTCCTGCAATTCTGCCCCGCTTTCAAGTCCTCTTGGCAGCCTTACTTCAGTCTATTTTTGGACGATAGCTGTCATTTATAACTCTGCAGGTTTGTGAATTACAGTGCCCCTGAGCTCCTTTCTTCAACTCGCTTTCTTGTGACCTGGCCGCAACACCGCAGGATGGCTTCAGGCCCTAATCTGGTTCCGGCGTGGCATGCTGAGCCATTGGTTAATTCCTCTTCCTGGTGGGAAATGAGAGTTAAATTTGCCCGTCCAGACACCTCCAGCTAGCCTCTCATTGGTTCTCGCTATTCCTGTTCATCTTCCGCAGAAATTGCAAACTGGACCAAACAGGAGGTTAAAGGCGCTGACTCTCCAAGTGGGGAGAGTGTTAGTAAAGCGTCTGGAATGTTGCACCCGAGTACCAGGGGAGGAAAACTGAGACATATTTGAACACGTCTCCCGTTCACATGGTTGATCATACTTGGGTTCCACATGCATGTTTTAGCTGAAGGAAGAATACCTTAAACCTGGAGAGTTGAGACCCGTGGAATGGGTACCATGCAATATGACTTCAAAGGGTCTTCATTTGCTCACCGAACCTCTCCAATCCTATCACTGCTGCGTTTATGCCCCTGTACACATGCTTGATTCTCTTTTGGAGACATAGCAATCCATAGGTTTTACGATACTTACTAGTCAGGTACATTCTTAGGCGTTTAATATGCGGTGTTGAGTCCATTTCGTTGAGCAAGGAGTAGCTCTTGTCTATTTCATATTTGACTTAAGGAACTTTATCTGTGCTCATTTCAATCTCTGGTTTTATGCAGCACCCCAACTCACCTTTACCCTTAAGCAAGCATAAGTTGGTTTTCTAAATTTGAGACCCTGTTCTGTTCTGTAATTCAGTTCCTCTGTAGCCAAGTTTCCATTCCGTGTATTACTGATATCTTATGATGTTTCTTTTTCTGTGTGACTTATTTCAGTTAGAATCATCATACCTGAATCCACTCATTGTGATGCAAAGGGCCTGATGACATAGATTTCATTGCTGAGTGATATTGCTTTGTAAGTAAATACCACAACTTCTTTATCCATTTTTCACTTTCTGCGATGTTGAACTTGTACTGTAAACGAGGTTCTTGTAAACAGAGGCGTCCCAAACTTTGGGGTGGCTGTGTCTTTTTGATTTTAATATCCCTAAGCTATAGGACCATAAGTGGCAGTGCCCTAGGCTCTGTTGCTTTGTTTTTTAGATGTTTCAGGAAACACCATACACTTCTCCCGAGTGTCTGTTGGCAATTTACATCCCGCCCATCAGCATAACAAGGCTCCCAGTTCTCCATGGCCTGTCCTGCCTTTCTGGATTTTACACTTTTTTCAGATGGCCCTTTTGACCGGGGGGAAGTGAGACTTCATTGTAGTGCAGATTTCCTTTGCAAGCTTGCTTGGTTGGCCAAAAAGGGCGTATGCGTTTTTTCCTGAATATATTCAGGAAAAAACGCATACGCCCTTTTTGGCCAAGTGCATCATTGTGGACGTTCTGCCTCTTTTCCTATGCTTTCAATGCAATTCCAGTCTACCTCCTGAAATCGGTTTCCTGCAATTCTGCCCCGCTTTCAAGTCCTCTTGGCAGCCTTACTTCAGTCTATTTTTGGACGATAACTGTCATTTATAACTCTGCAGGTTTGTGAATTACAGTGCCCCTGAGCTCCTTTCTTCAACTCGCTTTCTTGTGACCTGGCCGCAACACCGCAGGATGGCTTCAGGCCCTAATCTGGTTCCGGCCCGGCATGCTGAGCCTTTGGTTAATTCCTCTTCCTGGTGGGAAATGAGAGTTAAATTTGCCCGTCCAGACACCTCCAGCTAGCCTCTCATTGGTTCTCACTATTCCTGTTCATCTTCCGCAGAAATTGCAACCTGGGCCAAACAGGAGGTTAAAGGGACTGACTCTCCAAGTGGGGAGAGTGTTAGTAAAGCGTCTGGAATGTTGCACCCGAGTACCAGGGGAGGAAAACTGAGACATATTTGAACACGTCTCCCGTTCACATGGTTGATCATACTTGGGTTCCACATGCATGTTTTAGCTGAAGGAAGAATACCTTAAACCTGGAGAGTTGAGACCCGTGTAATGGGTACCATGCAATATGACTTCAAAGGGTCTTCATTTGCTCACCGAACCTCTCCAATCCTATCACTGCTGCGTTTATGCCCCTGTACACATGCTTGATTCTCTTTCGGAGACATAGCAATCCATAGGTTTTACGATACTTACTAGTCAGGTACATTCTTAGGCGTTTAATATGCGGTGTTGAGTCCATTTCGTTGAGCAAGGAGTAGCTCTTGTCTATTCTTTATTTGACTTAAGGAACTTTATCTGTGCTCATTTCAATCTCTGGTTTTATGCAGCACCCCAACTCACCTTTACCCTTAAGCAAGCATAAGTTGGTTTTCTAAATTTGAGACCCTGTTCTGTTCTGTAATTCAGTTCCTGTGTAGCCAAGTTTACATTCCGTGTATTACTGATATCTTATGATGTTTCTTTTTCTGTGTGACTTATTTCAGTTAGAGTCATCATACCTGAATCCACTCATTGTGATGCTAAGGGCCTGATGACATAGATTTCATTGCTGAGTGATATTGCTTTGTAAGTAAATACCACAACTTCTTTATCCATTTTTCACTTTCTGCGATGTTGAACTTGTACTGTAAACGAGGTTCTTGTAAACAGAGGCGTCCCAAACTTTGGGGTGGCTGTGTCTTTTTGATTTTAATTTCCCTAAGCTATAGGACCATAAGTGGCAGTGCCCTAGGCTCTGTTGCTTTGTTTTTTAGATGTTTCAGGAAACACCATACACTTCTCCCGAGTGTCTGTTGGCAATTTACATCCCGCCCATCAGCATAACAAGGCTCCCAGTTGTCCATGGCCTGTCCTGCCTTTCTGGATTTTACACTTTTTTCAGATGGCCCTTTTGACCGGGGGGAAGTGAGACTTCATTGTAGTGCAGATTTTCTTTGCAAGCTTGCTTGGTTGGCCAAAAAGGGCGTATGCGTTTTTTCCTGAATATATTCAGGAAAAAACGCATACGCCCTTTTTGGCCAAGTGCATCATTGTGGACGTTCTGCCTCTTTTCCTATGCTTTCAATGCAATTCCAGTCTACCTCCTGAAATCGGTTTCCTGCAATTCTGCCCCGCTTTCAAGTCCTCTTGGCAGCCTTACTTCAGTCTATTTTTGGACGATAGCTGTCATTTATAACTCTGCAGGTTTGTGAATTACAGTGCCCCTGAGCTCCTTTCTTCAACTCGCTTTCTTGTGACCTGGCCGCAACACCGCAGGATGGCTTCAGGCCCTAATCTGGTTCCGGCCCGGCACGCTGAGCCTTTGGTTAATTCCTCTTCCTGGTGGGAAATGAGAGTTAAATTTGCCCGTCCAGACACCTCCAGCTAGCCTCTCATTGGTTCTCGCTATTCCTGTTCATCTTCCGCAGAAATTGCAAACGGGGCCAAACAGGAGGTTAAAGGCGCTGACTCTGCAAGTGGGGAGAGTGTTAGTAAAGCGTCTGGAATGTTGCACCCGAGTACCAGGGGAGGAAAACTGAGACATATTTGAACACGTCTCCCGATCACATGGTTGATCATACTCTAGGTTCCACATGCATGTTTTAGCTGAAGGAAGAATACCTTAAACCTGGGTAGTTGAAACCCGTGGAATGGGTACCATGCAATATGACTTCAAAGGGTCTTCATTTGCTCACCGAACCTCTCCAATCCTATCACTGCTGCGTTTATGCCCCTGTACACATGCTTGATTCTCTTTCGGAGACATAGCAATCCATAGGTTTTAAGATACTTACTAGTCAGGTACATTCTTAGGCGTTTAATATGCGGTGTTGAGTCCATTTCGTTGAGCAAGGAGTAGCTCTTGTCTATACCATATTTGGCTTAAGGAACTTTATCTGTGCTCATTTCAATCTCTGGTTTTATGCAGCACCCCAACTCACCTTTACCCTTAAGCAAGAATAAGTTGCTTTTCTAAATTTGAGACCCTGTTCTGTTCTGTAATTCAGTTCCTGTGTAGCCAAGTTTCCATTCCGTGTATTACTGATATCTTATGATGTTTCTTTTTCTGTGTGACTTATTTCAGTTAGAATCATCATACCTGAATCCACTTATTGTGCTGCTAAGGGCCTGATGACACAGATTTCATTGCTGAGTGATATTGCTTTGTAAGTAAATACTACAACTTCTTTATCCATTTTTCACTTTCTGCGATGTTGAACTTGTACTGTAAACGAGGTTCTTGTAAACAGAGCCGTTCCAAACTTTGGTGTGGCTGTGTCTTTTTGATTTTAATTTCCCTAAGCTATAAGACCATAAGTGGAAGTGCCCTAGGTTCTGTTGCTTTGTTTTTTAGATGTTTCAGGAAACACCATACACTTCTCCCGAGTGGTTGTTGGCAATTTACATCCCGCCCATCAGCATAACAAGGCTCCCAGTTCTCCATGGCCTGTCCTGCCTTTCTGGATTTTACACTTTTTTCAGATGGCCCTTTTGACCGGGGGGAAGTGAGACTTCATTGTAGTGCAGATTTCCTTTGCAAGCTTGCTTGGTTGGCCAAAAAGGGCGTATGCGTTTTTTCCTGAATATATTCAGGAAAAAACGCATACGCCCTTTTTGGCCAAGTGCATCATTGTGGACGTTCTGCCTCTTTTCCTATGCTTTCAATGCAATTCCAGTCTACCTCCTGAAATCGGTTTCCTGCAATTCTGCCCCGCTTTCAAGTCCTCTTGGCAGCCTTACTTCAGTCTATTTTTGGACGATAGCTGTCATTTATAACTCTGCAGGTTTGTGAATTACAGTGCCCCTGAACTCCTTTCTTCAACTTGCTTTCTTGTGACCTGGCCGCAACACCGCAGGATGGCTTCAGGCCCTAATCTGGTTCCGGCACGGCACGCTGAGCCTTTGGTTATTTCCTCTTCCTGGTGGGAAATGAGAGTTAAATTTGCCCGTCCAGACACCTTCAGCTAGCCTCTCATTGGTTCTCGCTATTCCTGTTCATCTTCCGCAGAAATTGCAAACTGGGCCAAACAGGAGGTTAAAGGCGCTGACTCTCCAAGTGGGGAGAGTGTTAGTAAAGCGTCTGGAATGTTGCACCCGAGTACCAGGGGAGGAAAACTGAGACATATTTGAACACGACTCCCGTTCACATGGTTGATCATACTTAGGTTCCACATGCATGTTTTAGCTGAAGGAAGAATACCTTAAACCTGGAGAGTTGAGACCTGTGTAATGGGTACCATGCAATATGACTTCAAAGGGTCTTCATTTGCTCACCGAACCTCTCCAATCCTATCACTGCTGCGTTTATGCCCCTGTACACATGCTTGATTCTCTTTCGGAGACATAGGAATCCATAGATTTTAAGATACTTACTAGTCAGGTACATTCTTAGGCGTTTAATATGCGGTGTTGAGTCCATTTCGTTGAGCAAGGAGTAGCTCTTGTCTATTCCATATTTGACTTAAGAAACTTTATCTGTGCTCATTTCAATCTCTGGTTTTATGCAGCACCCAAACTCACCTTTACCCTTAAGCAAGCATAAGTTGGTTTTCTAAATTTGAGAACCTGTTCTGTTCTGTAATTCAGTTCCTGTGTAGCCAAGTTTACATTCCGTGTATTACTGATATCTTATGATGTTTCTTTTTCTGTGTGACTTATTTCAGTTAGAATCATCATACCTGAATCCACTCATTGTGATGCTAAGGGCCTGATGTCATAGATTTCATTGCTGAGTGATATTGGTTTGTAAGTAAATACCACAAATTCTTTATCCATTTTTCACTTTCTGCGATGTTGAACTTGTACTGTAAACGAGGTTCTTGTAAACACAGGCGTCCCAAACTTTGGGGTGGCTGTGTCTTTTTGATTTTAATTTCCCTAAGCTATAGGACCATAAGTGGCATTGCCCTAGGCTCTGTTGCTTTGTTTTTTAGATGTTTCAGGAAACACCATACACTTCTCCCGAGTGTCTGTTGGCAATTTACATCCCGCCCATCAGCATAACAAGGCTCCCAGTTGTCCATGGCCTGTCCTGCCTTTCTGGATTTTACACTTTTTTCAGATGGCCCTTTTGACCGGGGGGAAGTGAGACTTCATTGTAGTGCAGATTTCCTTTGCAAGCTTGCTTGGTTGGCCAAAAAGGGCGTATACGTTTTTTCCTGAATATATTCAGGAAAAAACGCATACGCCCTTTTTGGCCAAGTGCATCATTGTGGACGTTCTGCCTCTTTTCCTATGCTTTCAATGCAATTCCAGTCTACCTTCTGAAATTGGTTTCCTGCAATTCTGCCCCGCTTTCAAGTCCTCTTGGCAGCCTTACTTCAGTCTATTTTTGGACGATAGCTGTCATTTATAACTCTGCAGGTTTGTGAATTACAGTGCCCCTGAGCTCCTTTCTTCAACTCGATTTCTTGTGACCTGGCCGCAACACCGCAGGATGGCTTCAGGCCCTAATCTGGTTCCGGCCCGGCACGCTGAGCCTTTGGTTAATTCCTCTTCCTGGTGGGAAATGAGAGTTAAATTTGCCCGTCCAGACACCTCCAGCTAGCCTCTCATTGGTTCTCGCTATTCCTGTTCATCTTCCACAGAAATTGCAAACTGGGCCGAACAGGAGGTTAAAGGGACTGACTCTCCAAGTGGGGAGAGTGTTAGTAAAGCGTCTGGAATGTTGCACCCGAGTACCAGGGGAGGAAAACTGAGACATATTTGAACACGTCTCCCGATCACATGGTTGATCATACTCTAGGTTCCACATGCATGTTTTAGCTGAAGGAAGAATACCTTAAACCTGGGTAGTTGAAACCCGTGGAATGGGTACCATGCAATATGACTTCAAAGGGTCTTCATTTGCTCACCGAACCTCTCCAATCCTATCACTGCTGCGTTTGTGCCCCTGTACACATGCTTGATTCTCTTTCGGAGACATAGCAATCCATAGGTTTTAAGATACTTACTAGTCAGGTACATTCTTAGGCGTTTAATATGGGGTGTTGAGTCCATTTCGTTGAGCAAGGAGTAGCTCTTGTCTATTCCATATTTGGCTTAAGGAACTTTATCTGTGCTCATTTCAATCTCTGGTTTTATGCAGCACCCCAACTCACCTTTACCCTTAAGCAAGAATAAGTTGGTTTTCTAAATTTGAGACCCTGTTCTGTTCTGTAATTCAGTTCCTGTGTAGCCAAGTTTCCATTCCGTGTATTACTGATATCCTATGATGTTTCTTTTTCTGTGTGACTTATTTCAGTTAGAATCATCATACCTGAATCCACTCATTGTGCTGCTAAGGGCCTGATGACACAGATTTCATTGCTGAGTGATATTGCTTTGTAAGTAAATACCACAACTTCTTTATACATTTTTCACTTTCTGCGATGTTGAACTTGTACTGTAAACGAGGTTCTTGTAAACAGAGCCGTTCCAAACTTTGGGGTGGCTGTGTCTTTTTGATTTTAATTTCCCTAAGCTATAGGACCATAAATGGAAGTGCCCTAGGTTCTGTTGCTTTGTTTTTTAGATGTTTCAGGAAACACCATACACTTCTCCCGAGTGGTTGTTGGCAATTTACATCCCGCCCATCAGCATAACAAGGCTCCCAGTTCTCCATGGCCTGTCCTGCCTTTCTGGATTTTACACTTTTTTCAGATGACCCTTTTGACCGGGGGGAAGTGAGACTTCATTGTAGTGCAGATTTCCTTTGCAAGCTTGCTTGGTTTGCCAAAAAGGGCGTATGCGTTTTTTCCTGAATATATTCAGGAAAAAACGCATACGCCCTTTTTGGCCAAGTGCATCATTGTGGACGTTCTGCCTCTTTTCCTATGCTTTCAATGCAATTCCAGTCTACCTCCTGAAATCGGTTTCCTGCAATTCTGCCCCGCTTTCAAGTCCTCTTGGCAGCCTTACTTCAGTCTATTTTTGGACGATAGCTGTCATTTATAACTCTGCAGGTTTGTGAATTACAGTGCCCCTGAGCTCCTTTCTTCAACTTGCTTTCTTGTGACCTGGCCGCAACACCGCAGGATGGCTTCAGGCCCTAATCTGGTTCCGGCACGGCACGCTGAGCCTTTGGTTATTTCCTCTTCCTGGTGGGAAATGAGAGTTAAATTTGCCCGTCCAGACACCTTCAGCTAGCCTCTCATTGGTTCTCGCTATTCCTGTTCATCTTCCGCAGAAATTGCAAACTGGGCCAAACAGGAGGTTAAAGGCGCTGACTCTCCAAGTGGGGAGAGTGTTAGTAAAGCGTCTGGAATGTTGCACCCGAGTACCAGGGGAGGAAAACTGAGACATATTTGAACACGTCTCCCGTTCACATGGTTGATCATACTTAGGTTCCACATGCATGTTTTAGCTGAAGGAAGAATACCTTAAACCTGGAGAGTTGAGACCCGTGTAATGGGTACCATGCAATATGACTTCAAAGGGTCTTCATTTGCTCACCGAACCTCTCCAATCCTATCACTGCTGCGTTTATGCCCCTGTACACATGCTTGATTCTCTTTCGGAGACATAGCAATCCATAGGTTTTCCGATACTTACTAGTCAGGTACATTCTTAGGCGTTTAATATGCGGTGTTGAGTCCATTTCGTTGAGCAAGGAGTAGCTCTTGTCTATTCCATATTTGACTTAAGGAACTTTATCTGTGCTCATTTCAATCTCTGGTTTTATGCAGCACCCCAACTCACCTTTACCCTTAAGCAAGCATAAGTTGGTTTTCTAAATTTGAGACCCTGTTCTGTTTTGGAATTCAGTTCCTGTGTAGCCAAGTTTACATTCCGTGTATTAGTGATGTCTTATGATGTTTCTTTTTCTGTGTGACTTATTTCAGTTAGAATCATCGTACCTGAATCCACTCATTGTGCTGCTAAGGGACTGATGACACAGATTTCATTGCTGAGTGATATTGCTTTGTAAGTAAATACCACAACTTCTTTATCCATTTTTCACTTTCTGCGATGTTGAACTTGTACTGTAAACGAGGTTCTTGTAAACAGATCCGTTCCAAACTTTGGGGTGGCTGTGTCTTTTTGATTTTAATTTCCCTAAGCTATAGGACCATAAGTGGAAGTGCCCTAGGTTCTGTTGCTTTGTTTTTTACATGTTTCAGGAAACACCATACACTTCTCCCGAGTGGTTGTTGGCAATTTACATCCCGCCCATCAGCATAACAAGGCTCCCAGTTCTCCATGGCCTGTCTTGTCTTTCTGGATTTTACACTTTTTTCAGATGGCCCTTTTGACCGGGGGGAAGTGAGACTTCATTGTAGTGCAGATTTCCTTTGCAAGCTTGCTTGGTTGGCCAAAAAGGGCGTATGCGTTTTTTCCTGAATATATTCAGGAAAAAACGCATACGCCCTTTTTGGCCAAGTGCATCATTGTGGACGTTCTGCCTCTTTTCCTATGCTTTCAATGCAATTCCAGTCTACCTCCTGAAATCGGTTTCCTGCAATTCTGCCCCGCTTTCAAGTCCTCTTGGCAGCCTTACTTCAGTCTATTTTTGGACGATAGCTGTCATTTATAACTCTGCAGGTTTGTGAATTACAGTGCCCCTGAGCTCCTTTCTTCAACTCGCTTTCTTGCGACCTGGCCGCAACACCGCAGGATGTCTTCAGGCCCTAATCTGGTTCCAGTACGGCACGCTGAGCCTTTGGTTAATTCCTCTTCCTGGTGGGAAATGAGAGTTAAATTTGCCCGTCCAGACACCTCCAGCTAGCCTCTCATTGGTTCTCGCTATTCCTGTTCATCTTCCGCAGAAATTGCAAACTGGGCCAAACAGGAGGTTAAAGGTGCTGACTCTCCAAGTGGGGAGAGTGTTAGTAAAGCGTCTGGAATGTTGCACCCGAGTACCAGGGGAGGAAAACTGAGACATATTTGAACACGTCTCCCGTTCACATGGTTGATCATACTTGGGTTCCACATGCATGTTTTAGCTGAAGGAAGAATACCTTAAACCTGGAGAGTTGAGACCCGTGTAATTGGTACCATGCAATATGACTTCAAAGGTTCTTCATTTGCTCACCAAACCTCTCCAATCCTATCACTGCTCCGTTTATGCCTCTGTACACATGCTTGATTCTCTTTCGGAGACATAGCAATCCATAGGTTTTAAGATACTTACTAGTCAGGTACATTCTTAGGCGTTTAATATGCGGTGTTGAGTCCATTTCGTTGAGCAAGGAGTAGCTCTTGTCTATTCCATATTTGGCTTAAGGAACTTTATCTGTGCTCATTTCAATCTCTGGTTTTATGCAGCACCCCAATTCACCTTTCCCCTTAAGCAAGCATAAGTTGGTTTTCTAAATTTGAGACCCTGTTCTGTTCTGTAATTCAGTTCCTGTGTAGCCAGGTTTACATTCCGTGTATTACTGATATCTTATGATGTTTCTTTTTCTGTGTGACTTATTTCAGTTAGAATCATCATATCTGAATCCACTCATTGTGCTGCTAAGGGCCTGATGACATAGATTTCACTGCTGAGTGATATTGCTTTGTAAGTAAATACCACAACTTCTTTATCCATTTTTCACTTTCTGCGATGTTGAACTTGTACTGTAAACGAGGTTCTTGTAAACAGAGGCGTCCCAAACTTTGGGGTGGCTGTGTCTTTTTGATTTTAATTTCCCTAAGCTATAGGACCATAAGTGGAAGTGCCCTAGGCTCTGTTGCTTTGTTTTTTAGATGTTTCAGGAAACACCATACACTTCTCCCGAGTGTCTGTTGGCAATTTACATCCCGCCCATCAGCATAACAAGGCTCCCAGTTCTCCATGGCCTGTCCTGCCTTTCTGGATTTTACACTTTTTTCAGATGGCCCTTTTGACCGGGGGGAAGTGAGACTTCATTGTAGTGCAGATTTCCTTTGCAAGCTTGCTTGGTTGGCCAAAAAGGGCGTATGCGTTTTTTCCTGAATATATTCAGGAAAAAACGCATACGCCCTTTTTGGCCAAGTGCATCATTGTGGACGTTCTGCCTGTTTTCCTATGCTTTCAATGCAATTCCAGTCTACCTCCTGAAATCGGTTTCCTGCAATTCTGCCCCGCTTTCAAGTCCTCTTGGCAGCCTTACTTCAGTCTATTTTTGGACGATAGCTGTCATTTATAACTCTGCAGGTTTGTGAATTACAGTGCCCCTGAGCTCCTTTCTTCAACTCGCTTTCTTGTGAGCTGGCCGCAACACCGCAGGATGGCTTCAGGCCCTAATCTGGTTCCGGCCCGGCATGCTGAGCCTTTGGTTAATTCCTCTTCCTGGTGGGAAATGAGAGTTAAATTTGCCCGTCCAGACACCTCCAGCTAGTCTCTCATTGGTTCTCCCTATTCCTGTTCACCTTCCACAGAAATTGCAAACTGGGCCAAACAGGAGGTTAAAGGCGCTGACTCTCCAAGTGGGGAGAGTGTTAGTAAAGCGTCTGGAATATTGCACCCGAGTACCAGGGGAGGAAAACTGAGACATATTTGAACACGTCTCCCGTTCACACTGTTGATCATACTCCAGGTTCCACATGCATGTTTTAGCTGAAGGAAGAATACCTTAAACCTGGAGAGTTGAGACCCGTGGAATGGGTACCATGCAATATGTCTTCAAAGGGTATTCATTTGCTCACCGAACCTCTCCAAATCTATCACTGCTGCGTTTATGCCCCTGTACACATGCTTGATTCTCTTTTGGAGACATAGCAATCCATAGGTTTTACGATACTTACTAGTCAGGTACATTCTTAGGTGTTTAATATGCGGTGTTGAGTCCATTTCGTTGAGCAAGGAGTAGCTCTTGTCTATTCCATATTTGACTTAAGGAACTTTATCTGTGCTCATTTCAATCTCTGGTTTTATGCAGCACCCCAACTCACCTTTACCCTTAAGCAAGCATAAGTTGGTTTTCTAAATTTGAGACCCTGTTCTGTTCTGTAATTCAGTTCCTGTGTAGCCAAGTTTACATTCCGTGTATTACAGATATCTTATGATGTTTCTTTTTCTGTGTGACTTATTTCAGTTACAATCATCATACCTGAATCCACTCATTGTGATGCTAAGGGCCTGATGACATAGATTTCATTGCTGAGTGATATTGCTTTGTAAGTAAATACCACAACTTCTTTATCCATTTTTCACTTTCTGCGATGTTGAACTTGTACTGTAAACGAGGTTCTTGTAAACAGAGCCATTCCAAACTTTGGGGTGGCTGTGTCTTTTTGATTTTAATTTCCCTAAGCTATAGGAACATAAGTGGCAGTGCCCTAGGCTCTGTTGCTTTGTTTTTTAGATGTTTCAGGAAACACCATACACTTCTCCCGAGTGTCTGTTGGCAATTTACATCCCGCCCATCAGCATAACAAGGCTCCCAGTTGTCCATGGCCTGTCCTGCCTTTCTGGATTTTACACTTTTTTCAGATGGCCCTTTTGACCGGGGGGAAGTGAGACTTCATTGTAGTGCAGATTTCCTTTGCAAGCTTGCTTGGTTGGCCAAAAAGGGCGTATGCGTTTTTTCCTGAATATATTCAGGAAAAAACGCATACGCCCTTTTTGGCCAAGTGCATCATTGTGGACGTTCTGCCTCTTTTCCTATGCTTTCAATGCAATTCCAGTCTACCTCCTGAAATCGGTTTCCTGCAATTCTGCCCCGCTTTCAAGTCCTCTTGGCAGCCTTACTTCAGTCTATTTTTGGACGATAGCTGTCATTTATAACTCTGCAGGTTTGTGAATTACAGTGCCCCTGAGCTCCTTTCTTCAACTCGCTTTCTTGTGACCTGGCCGCAACACCGCAGGATGGCTTCAGGCCCAATCTGGTTCCGGCACGGCACGCTGAGCCTTTGGTTATTTCCTCTTCCTGGTGGGAAATGAGAGTTAAATTTGCCCGTCCAGACACCTCCAGCTAGTCTCTCATTGGTTCTCGCTATTCCTGTTCATCTTCCGCAGAAATTGCAAACTGGGCCAAACAGGAGGTTAAAGGCGCTGACTCTCCAAGTGGGGAGAGTGTTAGTAAAGCGTCTGGAATGTTGCACCCGAGAACCAGTGGAGGAAAACTGAGACATATTTGAACACGTCTCCCGTTCACATGGTTGATCATACTTGGGTTCCACATGCATGTTTTAGCTGAAGGAAGAATACCTTAAACCTGGAGAGTTGAGACCCGTGTAATGGGTACCATGCAATATGACTTCAAAGGGTCTTCATTTGCTCACCGAACCTCTCCAATCCTATCACTGCTGCGTTTATGCCCCTGTACACATGCTTGATTCTCTTTTGGAGACATAGCAATCCATAGGTTTTAAGATACTTACTACTCAGGTACATTCTTAGGCGTTTAATATGCGGTGTTGAGTCCATTTCGTTGAGCAAGGAGTAGCTCTTGTCTATTCCATATTTGACTTAAGGAACTTTATCTGTGCTCATTTCAATCTCTGGTTTTATGCAGCACCCCAACTCACCTTTCCCGTTAAGCAAGCATAAGTTGGTTTTCTAAATTTGAGACCCTGTTCTGTTCTGTAATTCAGTTCCTGTGTAGCCAAGTTTACATTCCGTGTATTACTGATATCTTATGATGTTTCTTTTTCTGTGTGACTTATTTCAGTTAGAATCATCATACCTGAATCCACTCATTGTGCTGCTAAGGGCCTGATGACACAGATTTCATTGCTGAGTGATATTGCTTTGTAAGTAAATACCACAACTTCTTTATCCATTTTTCACTTTCTGCGATGTTGAACTTGTACTGTAAACGAGGTTCTTGTAAACAGAGCCGTTCCAAACTTTGGGGTGGCTGTGTCTTTTTGATTTTAATTTCCCTAAGCTATAGGACCTTAAGTGGAAGTGCCCTAGGTTCTGTTGCTTTGTTTTTTAGATGTTTCAGGAAACACCATACACTTCTCCCGAGTGGTTGTTGGCAATTTACATCCCGCCCATCAGCATAACAAGGTTCCCAGTTGTCCATGGCCTGTCCTGCCTTTCTGGATTTTACACTTTTTTCAGATGGCCCTTTTGACCTGGGGGAAGTGAGACTTCATTGTAGTGCAGATTTCCTTTGCAAGCTTGCTTGGTTGGCCAAAAAGGGCGTATGCGTTTTTACATCCCGCCCATCAGCATAACAAGACTCCCAGTTCTCCATGGCATGTCCTGCCTTTCTGGATTTTACACTTTTTTCATATGGCCCTTTTGACCGTGGGGAAGTGAGACTTCATTGTAGTGCAGATTTCCTTTGCAAGCTTGCTTGGTTGGCCAAAAAGGGCGTATGCGTTTTTTCCTGAATATATTCCGGAAAAAACGCATACGCCCTTTTTGGCCAAGTGCATCATTGTGGACGTTCTGCCTCTTTTCCTATGCTTTCAATGCAATTCCAGTCTACCTCCTGAAATCGGTTTCCTGCAATTCTGCCCTGCTTTCAAGTCCTCTTGGCAGCCTTACTTCAGTCTATTTTTTGACGATAGCTGTCATTTATAACTCTGCAGGTTTGTGCATTACAGTGCCCCTGAGCTCCTTTCTTCAACTTGCTTTCTTGTGACCTGGCAGCAACACCGCAGGATGGCTTCAGGCCCTAATCTGGTTCCGGCACGGCACGCTGAGCCTTTGTTTATTTCCTTTTCCTGGTGGGAAATGAGAGTTAAATTTGCCCGTCCAGACACCTTCAGCTAGTCTCTCATTGGTTCTCACTATTCCTGTTCATCTTCCGCAGAAATTGCATACTGGGCCAAACAGGAGGTTAAAGGCGCTGACTCTCCAAGTGGGGAGAGTGTTAGTAAAGCGTCTGGAATGTTGCACCCGAGTACCAGGGGAGGGAAACTGAGACATATTTGAACACGTCTCCCGTTCACATGGTTGATCATACTTGGGTTCCACATGCATGTTTTAGTTGAAGGAAGAATACCTTAAACCTGGAGAGTTAAGACCCGTGTAATGGGTACCATGCAATATGACTTCAAAGGGTCTTCATTTGCTCACCGAACCTCTCCAATCCTATCACTGCTGCGTTTATGCCCCTGTACACATGCTTGATTCTCTTTTGGAGACATAGCAATCCATAGGTTTTTAAGATACTTACTAGTCAGGTACATTCTTAGGCATTTAATATGCAGTGTTGAGTCCATTTCGTTGAGCAAGGAGTAGCTCTTGTCTATTCCATATTTGACTTAAGGAACTTTATCTGTGCTCATTTCAATCTCTGGTTTTATGCAGCACCCCAACTCACCTTTACCCTTAAGCAAGCATAAGTTGGTTTTCTAAATTTGAGACCCTGTCCTGTTCTGTAATTCAGTTCCTGTGTAGCCAAGTTTACATTCCGTGTATTACTGATATCTTATGATGTTTCTTTTTCTGTGTGACTTACTTCTGTTAGAATCATCATACCTGAATCCACTCATTGTGCTTCTAAGGGCCTGATGACACAGATTTCATTGCTGAGTGATATTGCTTTGTAAGTAAATACCACAACTTCTTTATCCATTTTTCACTTTCTGCGATGTTGAACTTGTACTGTAAACGAGGTTCTTGTAAACAGAGCCGTTCCAAACTTTGAGGTGGCTGTGTCTTTTTGATTTTAATTTCCCTAAGCTATAGGACCATAAGTGGAAGTGCCCTAGGTTCTGTTGCTTTGTTTTTTAGATGTTTCAGGAAACACCATACACTTCTCCCGAGTGGTTGTTGGCAATTTACATCCCGCCCATCAGCATAACAAGGCTCCCAGTTCTCCATGGCCTGTCCTGCCTTTCTGGATTTTACACTTTTTTCAGATGGCCCTTTTGACCGGGGGGAAGTGAGACTTCATTGTAGTGCAGATTTCCTTTGCAAGCTTGCTTGGTTGGCCAAAAAGGGCGTATGCGTTTTTTCCTGAATATATTCAGGAAAAAACGCATACGCCCTTTTTGGCCAAGTGCATCATTGTGGACGTTCTGCCTCTTTTCCTATGCTTTCAATGCAATTCCAGTCTACCTCCTGAAATCGGTTTCCTGCAATTCTGCCCCGCTTTCAAGTCCTCTTGGCAGCCTTACTTCAGTCTATTTTTGGACGATAGCTGTCATTTATAACTCTGCAGGTTTGTGAATTACAGTGCCCCTGAGCTCCTTTGTTCAACTCGCTTTCTTTTGAGCTGGCCACAACACCGCAGGATGGCTTCAGACCCTAATCTGGTTCTGGTACGGCACACTGAGCCTTTGGTTATTTCCTCTTCCTGGTGGGAAATGAGAGTTAAATTTGCCCGTCCAGACACCTCCAGCTAGCCTCTCATTGGTTCTCGCTATTCCTGTTCATATTCCGCAGAAATTGCAAACTGGGCCAAACAGGAGGTTAAAGGCGCTGACTCTCCAAGTGGGGAGAGTGTTAGTAAAGCGTCTGGAATGTTGCACCCGAGTACCAGGGGAGGAAAACTGAGACATATTTGAACACGTCTCCCGTTCACATGGTTGATCATACTTGGGTTCCACATGCATGTTTTAGCTGAAGGAAGAATACCTAAAACCTGCATAGTTGAAACCCGTGGAATGGGTACCATGCAATATGACTTCAAAGGGTCTTCATTTGCTCACCGAACCTCTCCAATCCTATCACTGCTGCGTTTATGCCCCTGTACACATGCTTGATTCTCTTTCGGAGACATAGCAATCCATAGGTTTTAAGATACTTACTAGTCAGGTACATTCTTAGGCGTTTAATATGCGGTGTTGAGTCCATTTCGTTGAGCAAGGAGTAGCTCTTGTCTATTCCATATTTGGCTTAAGGAACTTTATCTGTGCTCATTTCAATCTCTGGTTTTATGCAGCACCCCAACTCACCTTTACCCTTAAGCAAGCATAAGTTGGTTTTCTAAATTTGAGACCCTGTTCTGTTTTGGAATTCAGTTCCTGTGTAGCCAAGTTTACATTCCGTGTATTACTGATATCTTATGATGTTTCTTTTTCTGTGTGACTTACTTCTGTTAGAATCATCATACCTGAATCCACTCATTGTGCTGTTACGGGCCTGATGACACAGATTTCATTGCTGAGTGATATTGCTTTGTAAGTAAATACCACAACTTCTTTATCCATTTTTCACTTTCTGCGATGTTGAACTTGTACTGTAAATGAGGTTCTTGTAAACAGATCCGTTCCAAACTTTGGGGTGGCTGTGTCTTTTTTATTTTAATTTCCCTAAGCTATAGGACCATAAGTGGAAGTGCCCTAGGTTCTGTTGCTTTGTTTTTTAGATGTTTCAGGAAACACCATACACTTCTCCCGAGTGGTTGTTGGCAATTTACATCCCGCCCATCAGCATAACAAGGCTCCCAGTTCTCCATGGCCTGTCCTGCCTTTCTGGATTTTACACTTTTTTCAGATGGTCCTTTTGACCAGGGGGAAGTGAGACTTCATTGTAGTGCAGATTTCCTTTGCAAGCTTGCTTGGTTGGCCAAAAAGGGCGTATGCGTTTTTTCCTGAATATATTCAGGAAAAAACGCATACGCCCTTTTTGGCCAAGTGCATCATTGTGGACGTTCTGCCTCTTTTCCTATGCTTTCAATGCAATTCCAGTCTACCTCCTGAAATCGGTTTCCTGCAATTCTGCCCCGCTTTCAAGTCCTCTTGGCAGCCTTACTTCAGTCTATTTTTGGACGATAGCTGTCATTTATAACTCTGCAGGTTTGTGAATTACAGTGCCCCTGAGCTCCTTTCTTCAACTCGCTTTCTTGTGACCTGGCCGCAACACCGCAGGATGGCTTCAGGCCCTAATCTGGTTCCGGTACGGCACGCTGAGCCTTTGGTTATTTCCTCTTCCTGGTGGGAAATGAGAGTTAAATTTGCCCGTCCAGACACCTCCAGCTAGCCTCTCATTGGTTCTCGCTATTCCTGTTCATCTTCCGCAGAAATTGCAAACTGGGCCAAACAGGAGGTTAAAGGCGCTGACTCTCCAAGTGGGGAGAGTGTTAGTAAAGCGTCTGGAATGTTGCACCCGAGTACCAGGGGAGGAAAACTGAGACATATTTGAACACGTCTCCCGTTCACATGGTTGATCATACTTGGGTTCCACATGCATGTTTTAGCTGAAGGAAGAATACCTAAAACCTGGGTAGTTGAAACCCGTGGAATGAGTACCATGCAATATGACTTCAAAGGGTCTTCATTTGCTCACCGAACCTCTCCAATCCTATCACTGCTGCGTTTATGCCCCTGTACACATGCTTGATTCTCCTTCGGAGACATAGCAATCCATAGGTTTTAAGATACTTACTAGTCAGGTACATTCTTAGGCGTTTAATATGCGGTGTTGAGTCCATTTCAATGAGCAAGGAGTAGCTCTTGTCTATTCCATATTTGGCTTAAGGAACTTTATCTGTGCTCATTTCAATCTCTGGTTTTATGCAGCACCCCAACTCACCTTTACCCTTAAGCAAGCATAAGTTGGTTTTCTAAATTTGAGACCCTGTTCTGTTCTGTAATTCAGTTCCTGTGTAGCCAAGTTTACATTCCGTGTATTACTGATATCTTATGATGTTTCTTTTTCTGTGTGACTTATTTCAGTTAGAATCATCATACCTGAATACACTCATTGTGATGCTAAGGGCCTGATGACATAGAATTCGTTGCTGAGTGATATTGCTTTGTAAGTAGATACCACAACTTCTTTATCCATTTTTCACTTTCTGTGATGTTGAACTTGTACGGTAAACGGGGTTCTTGTAAACAGAGGCGTCCCAAACTTTGGGGTGGCTGTGTCTTTTTGATTTTAATTTCCCTAAGCTATAGGACCATAAGTGGAAGTGCCCTAGGCTCTGTTGCTTTGTTTTTTAGATGTTTCAGGAAACACCATACACTTCTCCCGAGTGTCTGTTGGCAATTTACATCCCGCCCATCAGCATAACAAGGCTCCCAGTTCTCAATGGCCTGTTGCCTTTCTGGATTTTACACTTTTTTCAGATGGCCCTTTTGACCGGGGGGAAGTGAGACTTCATTGTAGTGCAGATTTCCTTTGCAAGCTTGCTTGGTTGGCCAAAAAGGGCGTATGCGTTTTTTCCTGATTATATTCAGGAAAAAACGCATACGCCCTTTTTGGCCAAGTGCATCATTGTGGACGTTCTGCCTCTTTTCCTATGCTTTCAATGCAATTCCAGTCTACCTCCTGAAATCGGTTTCCTGCAATTCTGCCCCGCTTTCAAGTCCTCTTGGCAGCCTTACTTCAGTCTATTTTTGGACGATAGCTGTCATTTATAACTCTGCAGGTTTGTGAATTACAGTGCCCCTGAGCTCCTTTCTTCAACTCGCTTTCTTGTGACCTGGCCGCAACACCGCAGGATGGCTTCAGGCCCTAATCTGGTTCCGGCCCGGCATGCTGAGCCTTTGGTTAATTCCTCTTCCTGGTGGGAAATGAGAGTTAAATTTGCCCGTCCAGACACCTCCAGCAAGTCTCTCATTGGTTCTCGCTATTCCTGTTCATCTTCCGCAGAAATTGCAAACTGGGCCAAACAGGAGGTTAAAGACACTGACTCTCCAAGTGGGGAGAGTGTTAGTAAAGCGTCTGGAATGTTGCACCCGAGTACCAGGGGAGGAAAACTGAGACATATTTGAACACGTCTCCCGATCACATGGTTGATCATACTCTAGGTTCCACATGCATGTTTTAGCTGAAGGAAGAATACCTTAAACCTGGGTAGGTGAAACCTGTGGAATGGGTACCATGCAATATGACTTCAAAGGGTCTTCATTTGCTCACCGAACCTCTCCAATCCTATCACTGCTGCGTTTATGCCCCTGTACACATGCTTGATTCTCTTTCGGAGACATAGCAATCCATAGGTTTTAAGATACTTACTAGTCAGGTACATTCTTAGGCGTTTAATATGCGGTGTTGAGTCCATTTCGTTGAGCAAGGAGTAGCTCTTGTCTATTCCATATTTGGCTTAAGGAACTTTATCTGTGCTCATTTCAATCTCTGGTTTTATGCAGCACCCCAACTCACCTTTCCCCTTAAGCAAGCATAAGTTGGTTTTCTAAATTTGAGACCCTGTTCTGTTCTGTAATTCAGTTCCTGTGTAGCCAAGTTTACATTCCGTGTATTACTGATATCTTATGATGTTTCTTTTTCTGTGTGACTTATTTCAGTTAGAATCATCGTACCTGAATCTACTCATTATGCTGCTACGGTCCTGATGACATAGATTTCATTGCTGAGTGATACTGCATTGTACGTAAGTACCACAAGTTCTTTATCCATTTTTCACTTTCTGCGATGTTGAACTTGTACTGTAAACGAGGTTCTTGTAAACAGAGCCGTTCCAAACTTTGGGGTGGCTGTGTCTTTTTGATTTTAATTTCCCTAAGCTACAGGACCATAAGTGGAAGTGCCCTAGGCTCTGTTGCTTTGTTTTTTAGATGTTTCAGGAAACACCATACACTTCTCCCGAGTGTCTGTTGGCAATTTACATCCCGCCCATCAGCATAACAAGGCTCCCAGTTCTCCATGGCCTGTCCTGCCTTTCTGGATTTTACACTTTTTTCAGATGGCCCTTTTGACCGGGGGGAAGTGAGACTTCATTGTAGTGCAGATTTCCTTTGCAAGCTTGCTTGGTTGGCCAAAAAGGGCGTATGCGTTTTTTCCTGATTATATTCAGGAAAAAACGCATACGCCCTTTTTGGCCAAGTGCATCATTGTGGACGTTCTGCCTCTTTTCCTATGCTTTCAATGCAATTCCAGTCTACCTCCTGAAATCGGTTTCCTGCAATTCTGCCCCGCTTTCAAGTCCTCTTGGCAGCCTTACTTCAGTCTATTTTTGGACGATAGCTGTCATTTATAACTCTGCAGGTTTGTGAATTACAGTGCCCCTGAGCTCCTTTCTTCAACTCGCTTTCTTGTGACCTGGCCGCAACACCGCAGGATGGCTTCAGGCCCTAATCTGGTTCCGGCCCGGCATGCTGAGCCTTTGGTTAATTCCTCTTCCTGGTGGGAAATAAGAGTTAAATTTGCCCGTCCAGACACCTCCAGCTAGCCTCTCATTGGTTCTCGCTATTCCTGTTCATATTCCGCAGAAATTGCAAAGTGGGCCAAACAGGAGGTTAAAGGGACTGACTCTCCAAGTGGGGAGAGTGTTAGTAAAGCGTCTGGAATGTTGCACCCGAGTACCAGGGGAGGAAAACTGAGACATATTTGAACACGTCTCCCGATCACATGGTTGATCATACTCTAGGTTCCACATGCATGTTTTAGCTGAAGGAAGAATACCTTAAACCTGGGTAGTTGAAACCTGTGGAATGGGTACCATGCAATATGACTTCAAAGGGTCTTCATTTGCTCACCGAACCTCTCCAATCCTAGCACTGCTGCATTTATGCCCCTGTACACATGCTTGATTCTCTTTTGGAGACATAGCAATCCATAGGTTTTACGATACTTACTAGTCAGGTACATTCTTAGGCGTTTAATATGCGGTGTTGAGTCCATTTCGTTGAGCAAGGAGTAGCTCTTGTCTATTCCATATTTGACTTAAGGAACTTTATCTGTGCTCATTTCAATCTCTGGTTTTATGCAGCACCCCAACTCACCTTTACCCTTAAGCAAGAATAAGTTGGTTTTCTAAATTTGAGACCCTGTTCTGTTCTGTAATTCAGTTCCTGTGTAGCCAAGTTTACATTCCATGTATTACTGATATCTTATGATGTTTCTTTTTCTGTGTGACTTATTTCAGTTAGAATCATCATACCTGAATCCACTCATTGTGCTGCTAAGGGCCTGATGACACAGATTTCATTGCTGAGTGATATTGCTTTGTAAGTAAATACCACAACTTCTTTATCCATTTTTCACTTTCTGCGATGTTGAACTTGTACTGTAAATGAGGTTCTTGTAAACAGAGCCGTTCCAAACTTTGGGGTGGCTGTGTCTTTTTGATTTTAATTTCCCTAAGCTATAGGACCATAAGTGGAAGTGCCCTAGGCTCTGTTGCTTTGTTTTTTAGATGTTTCAGGAAACACCATACACTTCTCTCGAGTGGTTGTTGGCAATTTACATCCCGCCCATCAGCATAACAAGGCTCCCAGTTCTCCATGGCCTATCCTGCCTTTCTGGATTTTACACTTTTTTCAGATGGCCCTTTTTACCAGGGGGAAGTGAGACTTCATTGTAGTGCAGATTTCCTTTGCAAGCTTGCTTGGTTGGCCAAAAAGGGCGTATGCGTTTTTTCCTGAATATATTCAGGAAAAAACGCATACGCCCTTTTTGGCCAAGTGCATCATTGTGGACGTTCTGCCTCTTTTCCTATGCTTTCAATGCAATTCCAGTCTACCTCCTGAAATCGGTTTCCTGCAATTCTGCCCCGCTTTCAAGTCCTCTGGGCAGCCTTACTTCAGTCTATTTTTGGACGATAGCTGTCATTTATAACTCTGCAGGTTTGTGAATTACAGTGCCCCTGCGCTCCTTTCTTCAACTCGCTTTCTTGTGACCTGGCCGCAACACCGCAGGATGGCTTCAGGCCCTAATCTGGTTCCGGTACGGCACGCTGAGCCTTTGGTTATTTCCTCTTCCTGTTGGGAAATGAGAGTTAAATTTGCCCGTCCAGACACCTCCAGCTAGCCTCTCATTGGTTCTCGCTATTCCTGTTCATCTTCCGCAGAAATTGCAAACTGGGCCAAACAGGAGGTTAAAGGCGCTGACTCTCCAAGTGGGGAGAGTGTTAGTAAAGCGTCTGGAATGTTGCACCCGAGTACCAGGGGAGGAAAACTGAGACATATTTGAACACGTCTCCCGATCACATGGTTGATCATACTCTGGGTTCCACATGCATGTTTTAGCTGAAGGAAGAATAACTAAAACCTGGGTAGTTGAAACCCGTGGAATGGGTACCATGCAATATGACTTCAAAGGGTCTTCATTTGCTCACCGAACCTCTCCAATCCTATCACTGCTGCGTTTATGCCCCTGTACACATGCTTGATTCTCTTTCGGAGACATAGCAATCCATAGGTTTTAAGATACTTACTAGTCAGGTACATTCTTAGGCGTTTAATATGCGGTGTTGAGTCCATTTCGTTGAGCAAGGAGTAGCTCTTGTCTATTCCATATTTGGCTTAAGGAACTTTATCTGTGCTCATTTCAATCTCTGGTTTTATGCAGCAACCCAACTCACCTTTCCCCTTAAGCAAGCATAAGTTGGTTTTCTAAATTTGAGAACCTGTTCTGTTTTGGAATTCAGTTCCTGTGTAGCCAAGTTTACATTCCGTGTATTAGTGATATCTTATGATGTTTCTTTTTCTGTGTGACTTATTTCAGTTAGAATCATCGTACCTGAATCTACTCATTATGCTGCTACGGGCCTGATGACATAGATTTCATTGCTGAGTGATAATGCATTGTACGTAAGTACCACAAGTTCTTTATCCATTTTTCACTTTCTGTGATGTTGAACTTGTACTGTAAACGAGGTTGTTGTAAACAGAGGCGTCCCAAACTTTGGGGTGGCTGTGTCTTTTTGATTTTAATTTCCCTAAGCTATAGGACCATAAGTGGCAGTGCCCTACGCTCTGTTGCTTTGTTTTTTAGATGTTTCAGGAAACACCATACACTTCTCCCGAGTGTCTGTTGGCAATTTACATCCCGCCCATCAGCATAACAAGGCTCCCAGTTCTCCATGGCCTGTCCTGCCTTTCTGGATTTTACACTTTTTTCAGATGGCCCTTTTGACCGGGGGGAAGTGAGACTTCATTGTAGTGCAGATTTCCTTTGCAAGCTTGCTTGGTTGGCCAAAAAGGGCGTATGCGTTTTTTCCTGAATATATTCAGGAAAAAACGCATACGCCCTTTTTGGCCAAGTGCATCATTGTGGACGTTCTGCCTCTTTTCCTATGCTTTCAATGCAATTCCAGTCTACCTCCTGAAATCGGTTTCCTGCAATTCTGCCCCGCTTTCAAGTCCTCTTGGCAGCCTTACTTCAGTCTATTTTTGGACGATAGCTGTCATTTATAACTCTGCAGGTTTGTGAATTACAGTGCCCCTGAGCTCCTTTCTTCAACTCGCTTTCTTGTGACCTGGCCGCAACACCGCAGGATGGCTTCAGGCCCTAATCTGGTTCCGGCCCGGCATGCTGAGCCTTTGGTTAATTCCTCTTCCTGGTGGGAAATGAGAGTTAAATTTGCCCGTCCAGACACCTCCACCTAGCCTCTCATTGGTTCTCGCTATTCCTGTTCATCTTCCGCAGAAATTGCAAAGTGGGCCAAACAGGAGGTTAAAGGGACTGACTTTCCAAGTGGGGAGAGTGTTAGTAAAGCGTCTGGAATGTTGCACCCGAGTACCAGGGGAGGAAAACTGAGACATATTTGAACACGTCTCCCGATCACATGGTTGATCATACTCTAGGTTCCACATGCATGTTTTAGCTGAAGGAAGAATACCTTAAACCTGGGTAGTTGAAACCTGTGGAATGGGTACCATGCAATATGACTTCAAAGGGTCTTCATTTGCTCACCGAACCTCTCCAATCCTAGCACTGCTGCGTTTATGCCCCTGTACACATGCTTGATTCTCTTTTGGAGACATAGCAATCCATAGGTTTTAAGATACTTACTAGTCAGGTACATTCTTAGGCGTTTAATATGCGGTGTTGAGTCCATTTCGTTGAGCAAGGAGTAGCTCTTGTCTATTCCATATTTGACTTAAGGAACTTTATCTGTGCTCATTTCAATCTCTGGTTTTATGCAGCACCCCAACTCACCTTTACCCTTAAGCAAGAATAAGTTGGTTTTCTAAATTTGAGACCCTGTTCTGTTCTGTAATTCAGTTCCTGTGTAGGCAAGTTTCCATTCC
The DNA here is from genome assembly GCF_949987515.2 of Delphinus delphis. Taxonomy (NCBI): domain Eukaryota; kingdom Metazoa; phylum Chordata; class Mammalia; order Artiodactyla; family Delphinidae; genus Delphinus; species Delphinus delphis. The sequence continues at coordinate 76,879 of NW_027192908.1, read as the reverse complement.
GTGTATTACTGATATCTTATGATGTTTCTTTTTCTGTGTGACTTATTTCAGTTAGAATAATCATACCTGAATCCACTCACTGTGCTGCTAAGGGCCTGATGACACAGATTTCATTGCTGAGTGATATTGCTTTGTAAGTAAATACCACAACTTCTTTATCCATTTTTCACTTTCTGCGATGTTGAACTTGTACTGTAAACGAGGTTCTTGTAAACAGAGCCGTTCCAAACTTTGGGGTGGCTGTGTCTTTTTGATTTTAATTTCCCTAAGCTATAGGACCATAAGTGGAAGTGCCCTAGGCTCTGTTGCTTTGTTTTTTAGATGTTTCAGGAAACACCATACACTTCTCCGGAGTGTCTGTTGGCAATTTACATCCCGCCCATCAGCATAACAAGGCTCCCAGTTCTCAATGGCCTGTTGCCTTTCTGGATTTTACACTTTTTTCAGATGGCCCTTTTGACTGGGGGGAAGTGAGACTTCATTGTAGTGCAGATTTCCTTTGCAAGCTTGCTTGGTTGGCCAAAAAGGGCGTATGCGTTTTTTCCTGATTATATTCAGGAAAAAACGCATACGCACTTTTTGGCCAAGTGCATCATTGTGGACGTTCTGCCTCTTTTCCTATGCTTTCAATGCAATTCCAGTCTACCTCCTGAAATCGGTTTCCTGCAATTCTGCCCCGCTTTCAAGTCCTCTTGGCAGCCTTACTTCAGTCTATTTTTGGACGATAGCTGTCATTTATAACTCTGCAGGTTTGTGAATTACAGTGCCCCTGCGCTCCTTTCTTCAACTCGGTTTCTTTTGAGCTGGCCGCAACACCGCAGGATGACTTCAGGCCCTAATCTGGTTCCGGTACGGCACGCTGAGCCTTTGGTTATTTCCTCTTCCTGTTGGGAAATGAGAGTTAAATTTGCCCGTCCAGACACCTCCAGCTAGCCTCTCATTGGTTCTCGCTATTCCTGTTCATCTTCCGCAGAAATTGCAAACTGGGCCAAACAGGAGGTTAAAGGCGCTGACTCTCCAAGTGGGGAGAGTGTTAGTAAAGCGTCTGGAATGTTGCACCCGAGTACCAGGGGAGGAAAACTGAGACATATTTGAACACGTCTCCCGATCACATGGTTGATCATACTCTGGGTTCCACATGCATGTTTTAGCTGAAGGAAGAATACCTAAAACCTGGGTAGTTGAAACCCGTGGAATGGGTACCATGCAATATGACTTCAAAGGGTCTTCATTTGCTCACCGAACCTCTCCAATCCTATCACTGCTGCGTTTATGCCCCTGTACACATGCTTGATTCTCTTTCGGAGACATAGCAATCCATAGGTTTTAAGATACTTACTAGTCAGGTACATTCTTAGGCGTTTAATATGCGGTGTTGAGTCCATTTCGTTGAGCAAGGAGTAGCTCTTGTCTATTCCATATTTGGCTTAAGGAACTTTATCTGTGCTCATTTCAATCTCTGGTTTTATGCAGCAACCCAACTCACCTTTCCCCTTAAGCAAGCATAAGTTGGTTTTCTAAATTTGAGAACCTGTTCTGTTTTGGAATTCAGTTCCTGTGTAGCCAAGTTTACATTCCGTGTATTAGTGATATCTTATGATGTTTCTTTTTCTGTGTGACTTATTTCAGTTAGAATCATCGTACCTGAATCTACTCATTATGCGGCTACGGGCCTGATGACATAGATTTCATTGCTGAGTGATACTGCATTGTACCTAAGTACCACATGTTCTTTATCCATTTTTCACTTTCTGCGATGTTGAACTTGTACTGTAAACGAGGTTCTTGTAAACAGAGCCGTTCCAAACTTTGGGGTGGCTGTGTCTTTTTGATTTTAATTTCCCTAAGCTATAGGACCATAAGTGGAAGTGCCCTAGGCTCTGTTGCTTTGTTTTTTAGATGTTTCAGGAAACACCATACACTTCTCCCGAGTGTCTGTTGGCAATTTACATCCCGCCCATCAGCATATCAAGGCTCCCAGTTCTCCATGGCCTGTCCTGCCTTTCTGGATTTTACACTTTTTTCAGATGGCCCTTTTGACCGGGGGGAAGTGAGACTTCATTGTAGTGCAGATTTCCTTTGCAAGCTTGCTTGGTTGGCCAAAAAGTGCGTATGCGTTTTTTCCTGAATATATTCAGGAAAAACCGTATACGCCCTTTTTGGCCAAGTGCATCATTGTGGACGTTCTGCCTCTTTTCCTATGCTTTCAATGCAATTCCAGTCTACCTCCTGAAATCGGTTTCCTGCAATTCTGCCCCGCTTTCAAGTCCTCTTGGCAGCCTTACTTCAGTCTATTTTTGGACGATAGCTGTCATTTATAACTCTGCAGGTTTGTGAATTACAGTGCCCCTGAGCTCCTTTCTTCAACTCGCTTTCTTGTGACCTGGCCGCAACACCGCAGGATGGCTTCAGGCCCTAATCTGGTTCCGGCCCGGCATGCTGAGCCTTTGGTTAATTCCTCTTCCTGGTGGGAAATGAGAGTTAAATTTCCCCGTCCAGACACCTCCAGCTAGCCTCTCATTGGTTCTCGCTATTCCTGTTCATCTTCCGCAGAAATTGCAAAGTGGGCCAAACAGGAGGTTAAAGGGACTGACTCTCCAAGTGGGGAGAGTGTTAGTAAAGCGTCTGGAATGTTGCACCCGAGTACCAGGGGAGGAAAACTGAGACATATTTGAACACGTCTCCCGATCACATGGTTGATCATACTCTAGGTTCCACATGCATGTTTTAGCTGAAGGAAGAATACCTTAAACCTGGGTAGTTGAAACCCGTGGAATGGGTACCATGCAATATGATTTCAAAGGGTCTTCATTTGCTCACCGAACCTCTCCAATCCTATCACTGCTGCGTTTATGCCCCTGTACACATGCTTGATTCTCTTTCGGAGACATAGCAATCCATAGGTTTTAAGATACTTACTACTCAGGTACATTCTTAGGCGTTTAATATGCGGTGTTGAGTCCATTTCGTTGAGCAAGGAGTAGCTCTTGTCTATTCCATATTTGGCTTAAGGAACTTTATCTGTGCTCATTTCAATCTCTGGTTTTATGCAGCACCCCAACTCACCTTTACCCTTAAGCAAGAATAAGTTGGTTTTCTAAATTTGAGACCCTGTTCTGTTCTGTAATTCAGTTCCTGTGTAGCCAAGTTTACATTCCGTGTATTACTGATATCTTATGATGTTTCTTTTTCTGTGTGACTTATTTCAGTTAGAATAATCATACCTGAATCCACTCACTGTGCTGCTAAGGGCCTGATGACACAGATTTCATTGCTGAGTGATATTGCTTTGTAAGTAAATACCACAACTTCTTTATCCATTTTTCACTTTCTGCGATGTTGAACTTGTACTGTAAACGAGGTTCTTGTAAACAGAGCCGTTCCAAACTTTGGGGTGGCTGTGTCTTTTTGATTTTAATTTCCCTAAGCTATAGGACCATAAGTGGAAGTGCCCTAGGCTCTGTTGCTTTGTTTTTTAGATGTTTCAGGAAACACCATACACTTCTCCCGAGTATCTGTTGGCAATTTACATCCCGCCCATCAGCATAACAAGGCTCCCAGTTCTCAATGGCCTGTTGCCTTTCTGGATTTTACACTTTTTTCAGATGGCCCTTTTGACCGGGGGGAAGTGAGACTTCATTGTAGTGCAGATTTCCTTTGCAAGCTTGCTTGGTTGGCCAAAAAGGGCGTATGCGTTTTTTCCTGAATATATTCAGGAAAAAACGCATACGCCCTTTTTGGCCAAGTGCATCATTGTGGACGTTCTGCCTCTTTTCCTATGCTTTCAATGCAATTCCAGTCTACCTCCTGAAATCGGTTTCCTGCAATTCTGCCCCTCTTTCAAGTCCTCTTGGCAGCCTTACTTCAGTCTATTTTTGGACGATAGCTGTCATTTATAACTCTGCAGGTTTGTGAATTACAGTGCCCCTGAGCTCCTTTCTTCAACTCGCTTTCTTGTGACCTGGCCGCAACACCGCAGGATGGCTTCAGGCCCTAATCTGGTTCCGGTACGGCACGCTGAGCCTTTGGTTAATTCCTCTTCCTGGTGGGAAATGAGAGTTAAATTTGCCCGTCCAGACACCTCCAGCTAGCCTCTCATTGGTTCTCGCTATTCCTGTTCATCTTCCGCAGAAATTGCAAACTGGGCCAAACAGGAGGTTAAAGGCGCTGACTCTCCAAGTGGGGAGAGTGTTAGTAAAGCATTTGGAATGTTGCACCCGAGTACCAGGGGAGGAAAACTGAGACATATTTGAACACGTCTCCTGATCACATGGTTGATCATACTCTGGGTTCCACATGCATGTTTTAGCTGAAGGAAGAATACCTAAAACCTGGGTAGTTGAGACCCGTGGAATGGGTACCATGCAATATGACTTCAAAGGGTCTTCATTTGCTCACCGAACCTCTCCAATCCTATCACTGCTGCGTTTATGCCCCTGTACACATCCTTGATTCTCTTTCGGAGAGATAGCAATCCATAGGTTTTAAGATACTTACTAGTCAGGTACATTCTTAGGCGTTTAATATGCGGTGTTGAGTCCATTTCGTTGAGCAAGGAGTAGCTCTTGTCTATTCCATATTTGGCTTAAGGAACTTTATCTGTGCTCATTTCAATCTCTGGTTTTATGCAGCAACCCAACTCACCTTTCCCCTTAAGCAAGCATAAGTTGGTTTTCTAAATTTGAGAACCTGTTCTGTTTTGGAATTCAGTTCCTGTGTAGCCAAGTTTACATTCCGTGTATTACTGATATCTTATGATGTTTCTTTTTCTGTGTGACTTATTTCAGTTAGAATCATCGTACCTGAATCTACTCATTATGCTGCTACGGGCCTGATGACATAGATTTCATTGCTGAGTGATACTGCATTGTACGTAAGTACCACAAGTTCTTTATCCATTTTTCACTTTCTGCGATGTTGAACTTGTACTGTAAACGAGGTTCTTGTAAACAGAGCCGTTCCAAACTTTGGGGTGGCTGTGTCTTTTTGATTTTAATTTCCCTAAGCTATAGGACCATAAGTGGAAGTGCCCTAGGCTCTGTTGCTTTGTTTTTTAGATGTTTCAGGAAACACCATACACTTCTCTCGAGTGGTTGTTGGCAATTTACATCCCGCCCATCAGCATAACAAGGCTCCCAGTTCTCCATGGCCTGTCCTGCCTTTCTGGATTTTACACTTTTTTCAGATGGCCCTTTTGACCGGGGGGAAGTGAGACTTCATTGTAGTGCAGATTTCCTTTGCAAGCTTGCTTGGTTGGCCAAAAAGGGCGTATGCGTTTTTTCCTGAATATATTCAGGAAAAAACGCATACGCCCTTTTTGGCCAAGTGCATCATTGTGGACGTTCTGCCTCTTTTCCTATGCTTTCAATGCAATTCCAGTCTACCTCCTGAAATCGGTTTCCTGCAATTCTGCCCCGCTTTCAAGTCCTCTTGGCAGCCTTACTTCAGTCTATTTTTGGACGATAGCTGTCATTTATAACTCTGCAGGTTTGTGAATTACAGTGCCCCTGAGCTCCTTTCTTCAACTTGCTTTCTTGTGACCTGGCCGCAACACCACAGGATGGCTTCAGGCCTTAATCTGGTTCCGGCACGGCACGCTGAGCCTTTGGTTAATTCCTCTTCCTGGTGGGAAATGAGAGTTAAATTTGCCCATCCAGACACCTCCAGCTAGCCTCTCATTGGTTCTCGCTATTCCTGTTCATCTTCCGCAGAAATTGCAAACTGGGCCAAACAGGAGGTTAAAGGGACTGACTCTCCAAGTCGGGAGAGTGTTAGTAAAGTGTCTGGAATGTTGCACCCGAGTACCAGGGTACGGAAACTGAGACATATTTGAACACATCTCCCGATCACATGGTTGATCATACTCTAGGTTCCACATGCATGTTTTAGCTGAAGGAAGAATACCTTAAACCTGGGTAGTTGAAACCCGTGGAATGGGTACCATGCAATATGACTTCAAAGGGTCTTCATTTGCTCACCGAACCTATCCAATCCTATCACTGCTGCGTTTATGCCCCTGTACACATGCTTGATTCTCTTTCGGAGACATAGCAATCCATAGGTTTTAAGATACTTACTAGTCAGGTACATTCTTAGGCGTTTAATATGCGGTGTTGAGTCCATTTCGTTGAGCAAGGAGTAGCTCTTGTCTATTCCATATTTGGCTTAAGGAACTTTATCTGTGCTCATTTCAATCTCTGGTTTTATGCAGCACCCCAACTCTCCTTTACCCTTAAGCAAGAATAAGTTGGTTTTCTAAATTTGAGACCCTGTTCTGTTCTGTAATTCAGTTCCTGTGTAGCCAAGTTTACATTCCGTGTATTACTGATATCTTATGATGTTTCTTTTTCTGTGTGACTTATTTCAGTTAGAATCATCATACCTGAATGCACTCATTGTGCTGCTAAGGGCCTGATGACACAGATTTCATTGCTGAGTGATATTGCTTTGTAAGTAAATACCAAAACTTCTTTCTCCATTTTTCACTTTCTGCGATGTTGAACTTGTACTGTAAACGAGGTTCTTGTAAACAGAGCCTTTCCAAACTTTGGGGTGGCTGTGTCTTTTTGATTTTAATTTCCCTAAGCTATAGGACCATAAGTGGAAGTGCCCTAGGCTCTGTTGCTTTGTTTTTTAGATGTTTCAGGAAACACCATACACTTCTCCCGAGTGGTTGTTGGCAATTTACATCCCGCCCATCAGCATAACAAGGCTCCCAGTTCTCCATGGCCTGTCCTGCCTTTCTGGAGTTTACACTTTTTTCAGATGGCCCTTTTGACCGGGGGGAAGTGAGACTTCATTGTAGTGCAGATTTCCTTTGCAAGCTTGCTTGGTTGGCCAAAAAGGGCGTATGCGTTTTTCCTGAATATATTCAGGAAAAAACGCATACGCCCTTTTTGGCCAAGTGAATCATTGTGGACGTTCTGCCTCTTTTCCTATGCTTTCAATGCAATTCCAGTCTACCTCCTGAAATCGGTTTCCTGCAATGCTGCCCCGCTTTTAAGTCCTCTTGGCAGCCTTACTTCAGTCTATTTTTGGACGATAGCTGTCATTTATAACTATGCAGGTTTGTGAATTACAGTGCCCCTGAGCTCCTTTCTTCAACTCGCTTTCTTGTGAGCTGGCCGCAACACCGCAGGATGGCTTCAGGCCCTAATCTGGTTCCGGCACGGCACGCTGAGCCTTTGGTTAATTCCTCTTCCTGGTGGGAAATGAGAGTTAAATTTGCCCGTCCAGACACCTCCAGCTAGTCTCTCATTGGTTCTCGCTATTCCTGTTCATCTTCCGCAGAAATTGCAAACTGGGCCAAACAGGAGGTTAAAGGGACTGACTCTCCAAGTCGGGAGAGTGTTAGTAAAGTGTCTGGAATGTTGCACCCGAGTACCAGGGTACGAAAACTGAGACATATTTGAACACGTCTCCCGATCACATGGTTGATCATACTCTGGGTTCCACATGCATGTTTTAGCTGAAGGAAGAATACCTAAAACCTGGGTAGTTGAAACCCGTGGAAAGGTTACCATGCAATATGACTTCAAAGGGTCTTCATTTGCTCACCGAACCTCTCCAATCCTATCACTGCTGCGTTTATGCCCCTGTACACATGCTTGATTCTCTTTCGGAGACATAGCAATCCATAGATTTTAAGATACTTACTAGTCAGGTACATTCTTAGGCGTTTAATATGGGGTGTTGAGTCCATTTCGTTGAGCAAGGAGTAGCTCTTGTCTATTCCATATTTGGCTTAAGGAACTTTATCTGTGCTCATTTCAATCTCTGGTTTTATGCAGCACCCCAACTCTCCTTTACCCTTAAGCAAGAATAAGTTGGTTTTCTAAATTTGAGACCCTGTTCTGTTCTGTAATTCAGTTCCTGTGTAGCCAAGTTTACATTCCGTGTATTACTGATATCTTATGATGTTTCTTTTTCTGTGTGACTTATTTCAGTTAGAATCATCATACCTGAATCCACTCATTGTGCTGCTAAGTGCCTGATGACACAGATTTCATTGCTGAGTGATATTGCTTTGTAATAAATACCACAACTTCTTTATCCATTTTTCACTTTCTGCGATGTTGAACTTGTACTGTAAACGAGGTTCTTGTAAACAGAGCTTTTCCAAACTTTGGGGTGGCTGTGTCTTTTTGATTTTAAATTCCCTGAGCTATAGGACCATAAGTGGAAGTGCCCTAGGCTCTGTTGCTTTGTTTTTTAGATGTTTCAGGAAACACCATACACTTCTCCCGAGTGGTTGTTGGCAATTTACATCCCGCCCATCAGCATAACAAGGCTCCCAGTTCTCCATGGCCTGTCCTGTCTTTCTGGATTTTACACTTTTTTCAGATGGCCCTTTTGACCGGGGGGAAGTGAGACTTCATTGTAGTGCAGATTTCCTTTGCAAGCTTGCTTGGTTGGCCAAAAAGGGCGTATGCGTTTTTCCTGAATATATTCAGGAAAAAACGCATACGCCCTTTTTGGCCAAGTGCATCATTGTGGACGTTCTGCCTCTTTTCCTATGCTTTCAATGCAATTCCAGTCTACCTCCTGAAATCGGTTTCCTGCAATTCTGCCCCGCTTTCAAGTCCTCTTGGCAGCCTTACTTCAGTCTATTTTTGGACGATAGCTGTCATTTATAACTCTGCAGGTTTGTGAATTACAGTGCCCCTGAGCTCCTTTCTTCAACTTGCTTTCTTGTGACCTGGCCGCAACACCACAGGATGGCTTCAGGCCTTAATCTGGTTCCGGCACGGCACGCTGAGCCTTTGGTTAATTCCTCTTCCTGGTGGGAAATGAGAGTTAAATTTGCCCATCCAGACACCTCCAGCTAGCCTCTCATTGGTTCTCGCTATTCCTGTTCATCTTCCGCAGAAATTGCAAACTGGGCCAAACAGGAGGTTAAAGGGACTGACTCTCCAAGTCGGGAGAGTGTTAGTAAAGTGTCTGGAATGTTGCACCCGAGTACCAGGGTACGGAAACTGAGACATATTTGAACACATCTCCCGATCACATGGTTGATCATACTCTAGGTTCCACATGCATGTTTTAGCTGAAGGAAGAATACCTTAAACCTGGGTAGTTGAAACCCGTGGAATGGGTACCATGCAATATGACTTCAAAGGGTCTTCATTTGCTCACCGAACCTCTCCAATCCTATCACTGCTGCGTTTATGCCCCTGTACACATGCTTGATTCTCTTTCGGAGACATAGCAATCCATAGGTTTTAAGATACTTACTAGTCAGGTACATTCTTAGGCGTTTAATATGCGTTGTTGAGTCCATTTCGTTGAGCAAGGAGTAGCTCTTGTCTATTCCATATTTGGCTTAAGGAACTTTATCTGTGCTCATTTCAATCTCTGGTTTTATGCAGCACCCCAACTCTCCTTTACCCTTAAGCAAGAATAAGTTGGTTTTCTAAATTTGAGACCCTGTTCTGTTCTGTAATTCAGTTCCTGTGTAGCCAAGTTTACATTCCGTGTATTACTGATATCTTATGATGTTTCTTTTTCTGTGTGACTTATTTCAGTTAGAAGCATCGTACCTGAATCCACTCATTATGCTGCTACGGGCCTGATGACATAGATTTCATTGCTGAGTGATACTGCATTGTACGTAAGTACCACAAGTTCTTTATCCATTTTTCACTTTCTGTGATATTGAACTTGTACGGTAAACGAGGTTCTTGTAAACGGAGGCGTCCCAAACTTTGGGGTGGCTGTGTCTTTTTGATTTTAATTTCCCTAAGCTATAGGACCATAAGTGGAAGTGCCCTAGGCTCTGTTGCTTTGTTTTTTAGATGTTTCAGGAAACACCATACACTTCTCCTGAGTGGTTGTTGGCAATTTACATCCCGCACATCAGCATAACAAGGCTCCCAGTTCTCCATGGCCTGTCCTGCCTTTCTGGATTTTACACTTTTTTCAGATGGCCCTTTTGACCGGGGGGATGTGAAACTTCATTGTAGTGCAGATTTCCTTTGCAAGCTTGCTTGGTTGGCCAAAAAGGGCGTATGCGTTTTTTCCTGAATATATTCAGGAAAAAACGCATACGCCCTTTTTGGCCAAGTGCATCATTGTGGACGTTCTGCCTCTTTTCCTATGCTTTCAGTGCAATTCCAGTCTACCTCCTGAAATCGGTTTCCTGCAATTCTGCCCCGCTTTCAAGTCCTCTTGGCAGCCTTACTTCAGTCTATTTTTGGACGATAGCTGTCATTTATAACTCTGCAGGTTTGTGAATTACAGTGCCCCTGAGCTCCTTTCTTCAACTCGCTTTCTTGTGAGCTGGCCGCAACACCGCAGGATGGTTTCAGGCCCTAATCTGGTTCCGGCACGGCACGCTGAGCCTTTGGTTAATTCCTCTTCCTGGTGGGAAATGAGAGTTAAATTTGCCCGTCCAGACACCTCCAGCTAGTCTCTCATTGGTTCTCGCTATTCCTGTTCATCTTCCGCAGAAATTGCAAACTGGGCCAAACAGGAGGTTAAAGGTGCTGACTCTCCAAGTGGGGAGAGTGTTAGTAAAGCGTCTGGAATGTTACACCCGAGTACCAGGGTACGAAAACTGAGACATATTTGAACACGTCTCCCGATCACATGGTTGATCATACTCTGGGTTCCACATGCATGTTTTAGCTGAAGGAAGAATACCTAAAACCTGGGTAGTTGAAACCCGTGGAATGGGTACCATGCAATATGACTTCAAAGGGTCTTCATTTGCTCACCGAACCTCTCCAATCCTATCACTGCTGCGTTTATGCCCCTGTACACATGCTTGATTCCCCTTCGGAGACATAGCAATCCATAGGTTTTAAGATACTTACTAGTCAGGTACATTCTTAGGCGTTTAATATGCGGTGTTGAGTCCATTTCGTTGAGAAAGGAGTAGCTCTTGTCTATTCCATATTTGGCTTAAGGAACTTTATCTGTGCTCATTTCAATCTCTGGTTTTATGCAGCACCCCAACTCACCTTTCCCCTTAAGCAAGCATAAGTTGGTTTTCTAAATTTGAGACCCTGTTCTGTTCTGTAATTCAGTTCCTGTGTAGGCAAGTTTCCATTCCGTGTATTAGTGATATCTTATGATGTTTCTTTTTCTGTGTGACTTACTTCAGTTAGAATCATCATACCTGAATCCACTCATTGCGCTGCTACGGGCCTGATGACATAGATTTCATTGCTGAGTGATATTGTTTTGTAACTGAATACCACAACTTTTTTATCCATTTTTCACTTTCTGCGATGTTGAACTTGTACTGTAAACGAGGTTCTTGTAAACAGAGCCGTTCCAAACTTTGGGGTGGCTGTGTCTTTTTGATTTTAATTTCCCTAAGCTATAGGACCATAAGTGGAAGTGCCCTAGGCTCTGTTGCTTTGTTTTTTAGATGTTTCAGGAAACACCATACACTTCTACCTAGTGTCTGTTGGCAATTTACATCCCTCCCATCAGCATAACAAGGCTCCCAGTTCTCAATGGCCTGTTGCCTTTCTGGATTTTACACTTTTTTCAGATGGCCCTTTTGACCGGGGGGAAGTGAGACTTCATTGTAGTGCAGATTTCCTTTGCAAGCTTGCTTGGTTGGCCAAAAAGGGCATATGCGTTTTTTCCTGAATATATTCAGGAAAAAACGCATACGCCCTTTTTGGCCAAGTGCATCATTGTGGACGTTCTGCCTCTTTTCCTATGCTTTCAATGCAATTGCAGTCTACCTCCTGAAATCGGTTTCCTGCAATTCTGCCCCGCTTTCAAGTCCTCTTGGCAGCCTTACTTCAGTCTATTTTTGGACGATAGCTGTCATTTATAACTCTGCAGGTTTGTGAATTACAGTGCCCCTGAGCTCCTTTCTTCAACTCGCTTTCTTGTGAGCTGGCCGCAACACCGCAGGATGGCTTCAGGCCCTAATCTTGTTCCGGCCCGGCATGCTGAGCCTTTGGTTAATTCCTCTTCCTGGTGGGAAATGAGAGTTAAATTTGCCCGTCCAGACACCTCCAGCTAGCCTCTCATTGGTTCTCGCTATTCCTGTTCATCTTCCGCAGAAATTGCAAACTGGGCCAAACAGGAGTTTAAAGGGACTGACTCTCCAAGTCGGGAGAGTGTTAGTAAAGCGTCTGGAATGTTGCACCCGAGTACCAGGGGAGGAAAACTGAGACATATTTGAACACGTCTCCCGATCACATGGTTGATCATACTCTGGGTTCCACATGCATGTTTTAGCTGAAGGAAGAATACCTTAAACCTGGAGAGTTGAGACCCGTGTAATGGGTACCATGCAATATGACTTCAAAGGGTCTTCATTTGCTCACCGAACCTCTCCAATCCTATCACTGCTGCGTTTATGCAACTGTACACACGCTTGATTCTCTTTTGGAGACATAGCAATCCATAGGTTTTAAGATACTTACTAGTCAGGTACATTCTTAGGCGTTGAATATGGGGTTTTGAGTCCATTTCGTTGAGCAAGGAGTAGCTCTTGTCTATTCCATATTTGGCTTAAGGAACATTATCTGTGCTCATTTCAATCTCTGGTTTTATGCAGCACCCCAACTCACCTTTCCCCTTAAGCAAGCATAAGTTGGTTTTCTAAATTTAAGACCCTGTTCTGTTCTGTAATTCAGTTCCTGTGTAGCCAAGTTTACATTCCGTGTATTACTGATATCTTATGATGTTTCTTTTTCTGTGTGACTTATTTCAGTTAGAATCATCATACCTGAATCCACTCATTGTGCTGCTAAGGGCCTGATGACACAGATTTCATTGCTGAGTGATATTGCTTTGTAAGTAAATACCACAACTTCTTTCTCCATTTTTCACTTTCTGCGATGTTGAACTTGTACTGTAAACGAGGTTCTTGTAAACGGAGCCGTTCCAAACTTTGGGGTGGCTGTGTCTTTTTGATTTTAATTTCCCTAAGCTATAGGACCATAAGTGGAAGTGCCCTAGGTTCTGTTGCTTTGTTTTTTAGATGTTTCAGGAAACACCATACACTTCTCCCGAGTGGTTGTTGGCAATTTACATCCCGCCCATCAGCATAACAAGGCTCCCAGTTCTCCATGGCCTGTCCTGCCTTTCTGGATTTTACACTTTTTTCAGATGGCCCTTTTGACCGGGGGGAAGTGAGACTTCATTGTAGTGCAGATTTCCTTTGCAAGCTTGCTTGGTTGGCCAAAAAGGGCGTATGCGTTTTTTCCTGAATATATTCAGGAAAAAACGCATACGCCCTTTTTGGCCAAGTGCATCATTGTGGACGTTCTGCCTCTTTTCCTATGCTTTCAATGCAATTCCAGTCTACCTCCTGAAATCGGTTTCCTGCAATTCTGCCCCGCTTTCAAGTCCTCTTGGCAGCCTTACTTCAGTCTATTTTTGGACGATAGCTGTCATTTATAACTCTGCAGGTTTGTGAATTACAGTGCCCCTGAGCTCCTTTCTTCAACTCGCTTTCTTGTGAGCTGGCCGCAATACCGCAGGATGGCTTCAGGCCCTCATCTGGTTCCGGTACGGCACGCTGAGCCTTTGGTTATTTCCTCTTCCTGGTGGGAAATGAGAGTTAAATTTGCCCGTCCAGACACCTCCAGCTAGTCTCTCATTGGTTCTCGCTATTCCTGTTCATCTTCCGCAGAAATTGCAAACTGGGCCAAACAGGAGGTTAAAGGCGCTGACTCTCCAAGTGGGGAGAGTGTTAGTAAAGCGTCTGGAATGTTGCACCCGAGTACCAGGGGAGGAAAACTGAGACATATTTGAACACGTCTCCCGTTCACATGGTTGATCATACTTGGGTTCCACATGCATGTTTTAGCTGAAGGCAGAATACCTTAAACCTGGGTAGTTGAAACCCGTGGAATGGGTACCATGCAATATGACTTCAAAGGGTCTTCATTTGCTCACCGAACCTCTCCAATCCTATCACTGCTGCGTTTATGCCCCTGTACACATGCTTGATTCTCTTTCAGAGACATAGCAATCCATAGGTTTTACGATACTTACTAGTCAGGTACATTCTTAGGCGTTTAATATGCGGTGTTGAGTCCATTTCGTTGAGCAAGGAGTAGCTCTTGTCTATTCCATATTTGGCCTAAGGAAGTTTATCTGTGCTCATTTCAATCTCTGGTTTTATGCAGCACCCCAACTCACCTTTACCCTTAAGCAAGCATAAGTTGGTTTTCTAAATTTGAGACCCTGTTCTGTTCTGTAATTCAGTTCCTGTGTAGCCAAGTTTACATTCCGTGTATTACTGATATCTTATGATGTTTCTTTTTCTGTGTGACTTATTTCAGTTAGAATCATCATACCTGAATCCACTCATTGTGCTGCTAAGGGCCTGATGACACAGATTTCATTGCTGAGTGATATTGCTTTGTAAGTGAATTCCACAACTTCTTTCTCCATTTTTCACTTTCTGCGATGTTGAACTTGTACTGTAAACGAGGTTCTTGTAAACAGAGCCGTTCCAAACTTTGGGGTGGCTGTGTCTTTTTGATTTTAATTTCCCTAAGCTATAGGACCATAAGTGGAAGTGCCCTAGGCTCTGTTGCTTTGTTTTTTAGATGTTTCAGGAAACACCATACACTTCTCCCGAGTGGTTGTTGGCAATTTACATCCCGCCCATCAGCATAACAAGGCTCCCAGTTCTCCATGGCCTGTCCTGCCTTTCTGGATTTTACACTTTTTTCAGATGGCCCTTTTGACCTGGGGGAAGTGAGACTTCATTGTAGTGCAGATTTCCTTTGCAAGCTTGCTTGGTTGGCCAAAAAGTGCGTATGCGTTTTTTCCTGAATATATTCAGGAAAAAACGCATACGCCCTTTTTGGCCAAGTGCATCATTGTGGACGTTCTGCCTCTTTTCCTATGCTTTCAATGCAATTCCAGCCTACCTCCTGAAATCGGTTTCCTGCAATTCTGCCCCGCTTTCAAGTCCTCTTGGCAGCCTTACTTCAGTCTATTTTTGGACGATAGCTGTCATTTATAACTCTGCAGGTTTGTGAATTACAGTGTCCCTGAGCTCCTTTCTTCAACTCGCTTTCTTGTGACCTGGCCGCAACACTGCAGGATGGCTTCAGGCCGTAATCTGGTTCCGGCACGGCATGCTGAGCCTTTGGTTATTTCCTCTTCCTGGTGGGAAATGAGAGTTAAATTTGCCCGTCCAGACACCTCCAGCTAGTCTCTCATTGGTTCTCGCTATTCCTGTTCATCTTCCGCAGAAATTGCAAACTGGGCCAAACAGGAGGTTAAAGGCGCTGACTCTCCAAGTGGGGAGAGTGTTAGTAAAGCGTCTGGAATGTTGCACCCGAGTACCAGGGGAGGAAAACTGAGACATATTTGAACACGTCTCCCATTCACATGATTGATCATACTTGGGTTCCACATGCATGTTTTAGCTGAAGGAAGAATACCTTAAACCTGGAGAGTTGAGACCCGTGGAATGGGTACCATGCAATATGACTTCAAAGGGTCTTCATTTGCCCACCGAACCTCTCCAATCCTATCACTGCTGCATTTATGCCCCTGTACACATGCTTGATTCTCTTTCGGAGACATAGCAATCCATAGGTTTTACGATACTTACTAGTCAGGTACATTCTTAGGCGTTTAATATGCGGTGTTGAGTCCATTTCGTTGAGCAAGGAGTAGCCCTTGTCTATTCCATATTTGGCTTAAGGAACTTTATCTGTGCTCATTTCAATCTCTGGTTTTATGCAGCACCCCAACTCACCTTTACCCTTAAGCAAGCATAAGTTGGTTTTCTAAATTTGAGACCCTGTTCTGTAATTCAGTTCCTGTGTAGCCAAGTTTACATTCCGTGTATTACTGATATCTTATGATGTTTCTTTTTCTGTGTGACTTATTTCAGTTACAATCATCATACCTGAATCCACTCATTGTGCTGCTAAGGGCCTGATGACACAGATTTCATTGCTGAGTGATATTGCTTTGTAAGTAAATACCACAACTTCTTTATCCATTTTTCACTTTCTGCGATGTTGAACTTGTACTGTAAACGAGGTTCTTGTAAACAGAGGCGTCCCAAACTTTGGGGTGGCTGTGTCTTTTTGATTTTAATTTCCCTAAGCTATAGGACCATAAGTGGCAGTGCCCTAGGCTCTGTTGCTTTGTTTTTTAGATGTTTCAGGAAACACCATACACTTCTCCCGAGTGTCTGTTGGCAATTTACATCCCGCCCATCAGCATAACAAGGCTCCCAGTTCTCCATGGCCTGACCTGCCTTTCTGGATTTTACACTTTTTTCAGATGGCCCTTTTGACCGGGGGGAAGTGAGACTTCATTGTAGTGCAGATTTCCTTTGCAAGCTTGCTTGGTTGGCCAAAAAGAGCGTATGCGTTTTTTCCTGAATATATTCAGGAAAAAACGCATACGCCCTTTTTGGCCAAGTGCATCATTGTGGACGTTCTGCCTCTTTTCCTATGCTTTCAATGCAATTCCAGTCTACCTCCTGAAATCGGTTTCCTGCAATTCTGCCCCGCTTTCACGTCCTCTTGGCAGCCTTACTTCAGTCTATTTTTGGACGATAGCTGTCATTTATAACTCTGCAGGTTTGTGAATTACAGTGCCCCTGAGCTCCTTTCTTCAGCTCGCTTTCTTTTGAGCTGGCCGCAACACCGCAGGATGGCTTCAGGCCCTAATCTGGTTCCGGCCCGGCATGCTGAGCCTTTGGTTAATTCCTCTTCCTGGTGGGAAATGAGAGTTAAATTTGCCCGTCCAGACACCTCCAGCTAGCCTCTCATTGGTTCTCGCTATTCCTGTTCATCTTCCGCAGAAATTGCAAACTGGGCCAAACAGGAGGTTAAAGGGACTGACTCTCCAAGTGGGGAGAGTGTTAGTAAAGCGTCTGGAATGTTGCACCCGAGTACCAGGGGAGGAAAATTGAGACATATTTGAACACGTCTCCCGATCACATGGTTGATCATACTCTAGGTTCCACATGCATGTTTTAGCTGAAGGAAGAATACCTTAAACCTGGGTAGTTGAAACCCGTGGAATGGGTACCATGCAATATGACTTCAAAGGGTCTTCATTTGCTCACCGAACCTCTCCAATCCTATCACTGCTGCGTTTATGCCCCTGTACACACGTTTGATTCTCTTTTGGAGACATAGCAATCCATAGGTTTTAAGATACTTACTAGTCAGGTACATTCTTAGGCGTTTAATATGCGGTGTTGAGTCCATTTCGTTGAGCAAGGAGTAGCTCTTGTCTATTCCATATTTGGCTTAAGGAACTTTATCTGTGCTCATTTCAATCTCTGGTTTTATGCAGCACCCCAACTCACCTTTACCCTTAAGCAAGAATAAGTTGGTTTTCTAAATTTGAGACCCTGTTCTGTTCTGTAATTCAGTTCCTGTGTAGCCAAGTTTCCATTCCGTGTATTACTGATATCTTATGATGTTTCTTTTTCTGTGTGACTTATTTCAGTTAGAATCATCATACCTGAATCCACTCATTGTGATGCTAAGGGCCTGATGACATAGATTTCATTGCTGAGTGATACTGCATTGTACGTAAGTACCACAAATTCTTTATCCATTTTTCACTTTCTGTGATATTGAACTTGTACGGTAAACGAGGTTCTTGTAAATGGAGGCGTCCCAAACTTTTGGGTGGCTGTGTCTTTTTGATTTTAATTTCCCTATGCTATAGGACCATAAGTGGAAGTACCCTAGGCTCTGTTGCTTTGTTTGTTAGATGTTTCAGGAAACACCATACACTTCTCCCGAGTGTCTGTTGGCAATTTACATCCCGCCCATCAGCATAACAAGGCTCCCAGTTCTCCATGGCCTGTCCTGCCTTTCTGGATTTTACACTTTTTTCAGATGGCCCTTTTGACCGGGGGGAAGTGAGACTTCATTGTAGTGCAGATTTCCTTTGCAAGCTTGCTTGGTTGGCCAAAAAGGGCGTATGCGTTTTTTCCTGAATATATTCAGGAAAAAACGCATACGCCCTTTTTGGCCAAGTGCATCATTGTGGACGTTCTGCCTCTTTTCCTATGCTTTCAATGCAATTCCAGTCTACCTCCTGAAATCGGTTTCCTGCAATTCTGCCCCGCTTTCAAGTCCTCTTGGCAGCCTTACTTCAGTCTATTTTTGGACGATAGCTGTCATTTATAACTCTGCAGGTTTGTGAATTACAGTGCCCCTGGGCTCCTTTCTTCTACTTGCTTTCTTTTGAGCTGGCCGCAACACCGCAGGATGGCTTCTGGCCCTAATCTGGTTCCGGTACGGCACGCTGAGCCTTTGGTTATTTCCTCTTCCTGGTGGGAAATGAGAGTTAAATTTGCCCGTCCAGACACCTCCAGCTAGCCTCTCATTGGTTCTCGCTATTCCTGTTCATCTTCCGCAGAAATTGCAAACTGGGCCAAACAGGAGGTTAAAGGGACTGACTCTCCAAGTGGGGAGAGTGTTAGTAAAGCGTCTGGAATGTTGCACCCGAGTACCAGGGGAGGAAACCAGAGACATATTTGAACACGTCTCCCGTTCACATGGTTGATCATACTCTGGGTTCCACATGCATGTTTTAGCTGAAGGAAGAATACCTTAAACCTGGAGAGTTGAGACCCGTGTAATGGGTACCATGCAATATGACTTCAAAGGGTCTTCATTTGCTCACCGAACCTCTCCAATCCTATCACTGCTGCGTTTATGCCCCTGTACACACGCTTGATTCTCTTTTGGAGACATAGCAATCCATAGGTTTTAAGATACTTACTAGTCAGGTACATTCTTAGGGGTTTAATATGGGGTGTTGAGTCCATTTCGTTGAGCAAGGAGTAGCTCTTGTCTATTCCATATTTGGCTTAAGGAACTTTATCTGTGCTCATTTCAATCTCTGGTTTTATGCAGCACCCCAACTCACCTTTCCCCTTAAGCAAGCATAAGTTGGTTTTCTAAATTTGAGACCCTGTTCTGTTCTGGAATGCAGTTCCTGTGTAGCCAAGTTTACATTCCGTGTATTAGTGATATCTTATGATGTTTCTTTTTCTGTGTGACTTATTTCAGTTAGAATCATCGTACCTGAATCCACTCATTATGCTGCTACGGGCCTGATGACATAGATTTCATTGCTGAGTGATACTGCATTGTACGTAAGTACCACAAGTTCTTTATCCATTTTTCACTTTCTGCGATGTTGAACTTGTACTGTAAACGAGGTTCTTGTAAACAGAGGCGTCCCAAACTTTGGGGTGGCTGTGTCTTTTTGATTTTAATTTCCCTAAGCTATAGGACCATAAGTGGCAGTGACCTAGCTTCTGTTGCTTTGTTTTTTATTTGTTTCAGGAAACACCATACACTTCTCCCGAGTGTCTGTTGGCAATTTACATCCCGCCCATCAGCATAACAAGGCTCCCAGTTCTCCATGGCCTGTCCTGCCTTTCTGGATTTTACACTTTTTTCAGATGGCCCTTTTGACCGGGGGGAAGTGAGACTTCATTGTAGTGCAGATTTCCTTTGCAAGCTTGCTTGGTTGGCCAAAAAGGGCGTATGCGTTTTTTCCTGAATATATTCAGGAAAAAACGCATACGCCCTTTTTGGCCAAGTGCATCATTGTGGACGTTCTGCCTCTTTTCCTATGCTTTCAATGCAATTCCAGTCTACCTCCTGAAATCGGTTTCCTGCAATTCTGCCCCGCTTTCAAGTCCTCTTGGCAGCCTTACTTCAGTCTATTTTTGGACGATAGCTGTCATTTATAACTCTGCAGGTTTGTGAATTACAGTGCCCCTGAGCTCCTTTCTTCAACTCGCTTTCTTGTGACCTGGCTGCAACACCGCAGGATGTCTTCAGGCCCTAATCTGGTTCCGGTACGGCACGCTGAGCCTTTGGTTATTTCCTCTTCCTGGTGGGAAATGAGAGTTAAATTTGCCCGTCCAGACACCTCCAGCTAGCCTCTCATTGGTTCTCGCTATTCCTGTTCATCTTCCGCAGAAATTGCAAACTGGGCCAAACAGGAGGTTAAAGGGACTGACTCTCCAAGTGGGGAGAGTGTTAGTAAAGCGTCTGGAATGTTGCACCCGAGTACCAGGGGAGGAAAACTGAGACATATTTGAACACGTCTCCCATTCACATGGTTGATCATACTTGGGTTCCACATGCATGTTTTAGCTGAAGGAAGAATACCTTAAACCTGGAGAGTTGAGACCCGTGGAATGGGTACCATGCAATATGACTTCAAAGGGTCTTCATTTGCTCACCGAACCTCTCCAATCCTATCACTGCTGCGTTTATGCCCCTGTACACACGCTTGATTCTCTTTTGGAGACATAGCAATCCATAGGTTTTAAGATACTTACTAGTCAGGTACATTCTTAGGGGTTTAATATGGGGTTTTGAGTCCATTTCGTTGAGCAAGGAGTAGCTCTTGTCTATTCCATATTTGGCTTAAGGAACTTTATCTGTGCTCATTTCAATCTCTGGTTTTATGCAGCACCCCAACTCACCTTTCCCCTTAAGCAAGCATAAGTTGGTTTTCTAAATTTGAGACCCTGTTCTGTTCTGGAATGCAGTTCCTGTGTAGCCAAGTTTACATTCCGTGTATTAGTGATATCTTATGATGTTTCTTTTTCTGTGTGACTTATTTCAGTTAGAATCATCGTACCTGAATCCACTCATTATGCTGCTACGGGCCTGATGACATAGATTTCATTGCTGAGTGATACTGCATTGTACGTAAGTACCACAAGTTCTTTATCCATTTTTCACTCTCTGCGATGTTGAACTTGTACTGTAAACGAGGTTCTTGTAAACAGAGGCGTCCCAAACTTTGGGGTGGCTGTGTCTTTTTGATTTTAATTTCCCTAAGCTATAGGACCATAAGTGGCAGTGCCCTAGGCTCTGTTGTTTTGTTTTTTAGATGTTTCAGGAAACACCATACACTTCTCCCGAGTGTCTGTTGGCAATTTACATCCCGCCCATCAGCATAACAAGGCTCCCAGTTCTCCATGGCCTGTCCTGCTTTTCTGGATTTTACACTTTTTTCAGATGGCCCTTTTGACCGGGGGGAAGTGAGACTTCATTGTAGTGCAGATTTCCTTTGCAAGCTTGCTTGGTTGGCCAAAAAGGGCGTATGCGTTTTTTTCTGAATATATTCAGGAAAAAACGCATACGCCCTTTTTGGCCAAGTGCATCATTGTGGACGTTCTGCCTCTTTTCCTATGCTTTCAATGCAATTCCAGTCTACCTCCTGAAATCGGTTTCCTGCAATTCTGCCCCGCTTTCAAGTCCTCTTGGCAGCCTTACTTCAGTCTATTTTTGGACGATAGCTGTCATTTATAACTCTGCAGGTTTGTGAATTACAGTGCCCCTGGGCTCCTTTCTTCTACTCGCTTTCTTTTGAGCTGGCCGCAACACCGCAGGATGGCTTCAGGCCCTAATCTGGTTCCGGTACGGCATGCTGAGCCTTTGGTTATTTCCTCTTCCTGGTGGGAAATGAGAGTTAAATTTGCCCGTCCAGACACCTCCAGCTAGCCTCTCATTGGTTCTCTCTATTCCTGTTCATCTTCCGCAGAAATTGCAAACTGGGCCAAACAGGAGGTTAAAGGCGCTGACACTCCAAGTGGGGAGAGTGTTAGTAAAGCGTCTGGAATGTTGCACCCGAGTACCAGGGGAGGAAAGCTGAGACATATTTGAACACGTCTCCCGTTCACATGGTTGATCATACTTGGGTTCCACATGCATGTTTTAGCTGAAGGAAGAATACCTTAAACCTGGAGAGTTGAGACCCGTGTAATGGGTACCATGCCATATGACTTCTAAGGGTCTTCATTTGCTCACCGAACCTCTCCAATCCTATCACTGCTGCGTTTATGCCCCTGTTCACATGCTTGATTCTCTTTTGGAGACATAGCAATCCATAGGTTTTAAGATACTTACTAGTCAGGTACATTCTTAGGCGTTTAATATGGGGTGTTGAGTCCATTTCGCTGAGCAAGGAGTAGCTCTTGTCTATTCCATATTTGGCTTAAGGAACTTTATCTGTGCTCATTTCAATCTCTGGTTTTATGCAGCACCCCAACTCACCTTTCCCCTTAAGCAAGCATAAGTTGCTTTTCTAAATTTGAGACACTGTTCTGTTCTGATATCAGTTCCTGTGTAGCCAAGTTTACATTCCGTGTATTAGTGATATCTTATGATGTTTCTTTTTCTGTGTGACTTATTTCAGTTAGAATCATCGTACCTGAATCCACTCATTGTGCTGCTAAGGGCCTGATGACACAGATTTCATTGCTGAGTGATATTGCTTTGTAAGTAAATACCACAACTTCTTTATCCATTTTTCACTTTCTGCAATGTTGAACTTGTACTGTAAACGAGGTTCTTGTAAACAGAGCCGTTCCAAACTTTGGGGTGGCTGTGTCTTTTTGATTTTAATTTCCCTAAGCTATAGGACCATAAGTGGAAGTGCCCTAGGTTCTGTTGCTTTGTTTTTTAGATGTTTCAGGAAACACCATACACTTCTCCCGAGTGGTTGTTGGCAATTTACATCCCGCCCATCAGCATAACAAGGCTCCCAGTTCTCCATGGCCTGTCTTGTCTTTCTGGATTTTACACTTTTTTCAGATGGCCCTTTTGACCGGGGGGAAGTGAGACTTCATTGTAGTGCAGATTTCCTTTGCAAGCTTGCTTGGTTGGCCAAAAAGGGTGTATGCGTTTTTTCCTGAATATATTCAGGAAAAAACGCATACGCCCTTTTTGGCCAAGTGCATCATTGTGGACGTTCTGCCTCTTTTCCTATGCTTTCAATGCAATTCCAGTCTACCTCCTGAAATCGGTTTCCTGCAATTCTGCCCCGCTTTCAAGTCCTCTTGGCAGCCTTACTTCAGTCTATTTTTGGACGATAGCTGTCATTTATAAGTCTGCAGGTTTGTGAATTACAGTGCCCCTGAGCTCCTTTCTTCAACTCGCTTTCTTGTGACCTGGCCGCAACACCGCAGGATGGCTTCAGGCCCTAATCTGGTTCTGGCATGGCACGCTGAGCCTTTGGTTAATTCCTCTTCCTGGTGAGAAATGAGAGTTAAATTTGCCCGTCCAGACACCTCCAGCTAGTCTCTCATTGGTTCTCGCTATTCCTGTTCATCTTCCGCAGAAATTGCAAACTGGGCCAAACAGGGGGTTAAAGGGACTGACTCTCCAAGTCGGGAGAGTGTTAGTAAAGCGTCTGGAATGTTGCACCCGAGTACCAGGGGAGGAAAACTGAGACATATTTGAACACGTCTCCCGATCACATGGTTGATCATACTCTAGGTTCCACATGCATGTTTTAGCTGAAGGAAGAATACCTTAAACCTGGGTAGTTGAAACCCGTGGAATGGGTACCATGCAATATGACTTCAAAGGGTCTTCATTTGCTCACCGAACCTCTCCAATCCTATCACTGCTGCGTTTATGCCCCTGTACACATGCTTGATTCTCTTTTGGAGACATAGCAATCCATAGGTTTTCCGATACTTACTAGTCAGGTACATTCTTAGGCGTTTAATATGCGGTGTTGAGTCCATTTCTTTGAGCAAGGAGTAGCTCTTGTCTATTCCATATTTGACTTAAGGAACTTTATCTGTGCTCATTTCAATCTCTGGTTTTATGCAGCACCCCAACTCACCTTTACCCTTAAGCAAGCATAAGTTGGTTTTCTAAATTTAAGACCCTGTTCTGTTCTGTAATTCAGTTCCTGTGTAGCCAAGTTTACATTCCGTGTATTACTGATATCTTATGATGTTTCTTTTCTGTGTGACTTATTTCAGTTAGAATCATCATACCTGAATCCACTCATTGTGCTGCTACGGGCCTGATGACACAGATTTCATTGCTGAGTGATATTGCTTTGTAAGTAAATACCACAACTTCTTTATCCATTTTTCACTTTCTGCGATGTTGAACTTGTACTGTAAACGAGGTTCTTGTAAACAGAGCCGTTTGAAAGTTTGGGGTGGCTGTGTCTTTTTGATTTTAATTTCCCTAAGCTATAGGACCATAAGTGGAAGTGCCCTAGCTTCTGTTGCTTTGTTTTTTAGATGTTTCAGGAAACACCATACACTTCTCCCGAGTGGTTGTTGGCAATTTACATCCCGCCCATCAGCATAACAAGGCTCCCAGTTCTCCATGGCCTGTCCTGCCTTTCTGGATTTTACACTTTTTTCAGATGGCCCTTTTGACCGGGGGGAAGTGAGACTTCATTGTAGTGCAGATTTCCTTTGCAAGCTTGCTTGGTTGGCCAAAAAGGGCGTATGCGTTTTTTCCTGAATATATTCAGGAAAAAACGCATACGCCCTTTTTGGCCAAGTGCATCATTGTGGACGTTCTGCCTCTTTTCCTATGCTTTCAATGCAATTCCAGTCTACCTCCTGAAATCGGTTTCCTGCAATTCTTCCCCGCTTTCAAGTCCTCTTGGCAGCCTTACTTCAGTCTATTTTCTGACGATAGCTGTCATTTATAAGTCTGCAGGTTTGTGAATTACAGTGCCCCTGAGCTCCTTTCTTCAACTCGCTTTCTTGTGACCTGGCCGCAACACCACAGGATGGCTTCAGGCCCTAATCTGGTTCCGGCACGGCACGCTGAGCCTTTGGTTATTTCCTCTTCCTGGTGGGAAATGAGAGTTAAATTTGCCCGTCCAGACACCTCCAGCTAGCCTCTCATTGGTTCTCGCTATTCCTGTTCATCTTCCGCAGAAATTGCAAACTGGGCCAAACAGGAGGTTAAAGGGACTGACTCTCCAAGTGGGGAGAGTGTTAGTAAAGCGTCTGGAATGTTGCACCCGAGTACCAGGGGAGGAAACCAGAGACATATTTGAACACGTCTCCCGTTCACATGGTTGATCATACTCTGGGTTCCACATGCATGTTTTAGCTGAAGGAAGAATACCTTAAACCTGGAGAGTTGAGACCCGTGTAATGGGTACCATGCAATATGACTTCAAAGGGTCTTCATTTGCTCACCGAACCTCTCCAATCCTATCACTGCTGCGTTTATGCCCCTGTACACACGCTTGATTCTCTTTTGGAGACATAGCAATCCATAGGTTTTAAGATACTTACTAGTCAGGTACATTCTTAGGGGTTTAATATGGGGTTTTGAGTCCATTTCGTTGAGCAAGGAGTAGCTCTTGTCTATTCCATATTTGGCTTAAGGAACTTTATCTGTGCTCATTTCAATCTCTGGTTTTATGCAGCACCCCAACTCACCTTTCCCCTTAAGCAAGCATAAGTTGGTTTTCTAAATTTGAGACCCTGTTCTGTTCTGGAATGCAGTTCCTGTGTAGCCAAGTTTACATTCCGTGTATTAGTGATATCTTATGATGTTTCTTTTTCTGTGTGACTTATTTCAGTTAGAATCATCGTACCTGAATCCACTCATTATGCTGCTACGGGCCTGATGACATAGATTTCATTGCTGAGTGATACTGCATTGTACGTAAGTACCACAAGTTCTTTATCCATTTTTCACTTTCTGCGATGTTGAACTTGTACTGTAAACGAGGTTCTTGTAAACAGAGGCGTCCCAAACTTTGGGGTGGCTGTGTCTTTTTGATTTTAATTTCCCTAAGCTATAGGACCATAAGTGGCAGTGACCTAGGCTCTGTTGCTTTGTTTTTTATTTGTTTCAGGAAACACCATACACTTCTCCCGAGTGTCTGTTGGCAATTTACATCCCGCCCATCAGCATAACAAGGCTCCCAGTTCTCCATGGCCTGTCCTGCCTTTCTGGATTTTACACTTTTTTCAGATGGCCCTTTTGACCGGGGGGAAGTGAGACTTCATTGTAGTGCAGATTTCCTTTGCAAGCTTGCTTGGTTGGCCAAAAAGGACGTATGCGTTTTTTCCTGAATATATTCAGGAAAAAACGCATACGCCCTTTTTGGCCAAGTGCATCATTGTGGACGTTCTGCCTCTTTTCCTATGCTTTCAATGCAATTCCAGTCTACCTCCTGAAATCGGTTTCCTGCAATTCTGCCCCGCTTTCAAGTCCTCTTGGCAGCCTTACTTCAGTCTATTTTTGGACGATAGCTGTCATTTATAACTCTGCAGGTTTGTGAATTACAGTGCCCCTGAGCTCCTTTCTTCAACTCGCTTTCTTTTGAGCTGGCCGCAACACCGCAGGATGGCTTCAGGCCCTAATCTGGTTCCGGCCCGGCATGCTGAGCCTTTGGTTAATTCCTCTTCCTGGTGGGAAATGAGAGTTAAATTTGCCCGTCCAGACACCTCCAGCTAGCCTCTCATTGGTTCTCGCTATTCCTGTTCATCTTCCGCAGAAATTACAAACTGGGCCAAACAGGAGGTTAAAGGGACTGACTCTCCAAGTGGGGAGAGTGTTAGTAAAGCGTCTGGAATGTTGCACCCGAGTACCAGGGAAGGAAAACTGAGACATATTTGAACACGTCTCCCGATCACATGGTTGATCATACTCTAGGTTCCACATGCATGTTTTAGCTGAAGGAAGAATACCTTAAACCTGGGTAGTTGAAACCCGTGGAATGGGTACCATGCAATATGACTTCAAAGGGTCTTCATTTGCTCACCGAACCTCTCCAATCCTATCACTGCTGCGTTTATGCCCCTGTACACATGCTTGATTCTCTTTTGGAGACATAGCAATCCATAGGTTTTAAGATACTTACTAGTCAGGTACATTCTTAGGCGTTTAATATGCGGTGTTGAGTCCATTTCGTTGAGCAAGGAGTAGCTCTTGTCTATTCCATATTTGGCTTAAGGATCTTTATCTGTGCTCATTTCAATCTCTGGTTTTATGCAGCACCCCAACTCACCTTTACCTTTAAGCAAGAATAAGTTGTTTTTCTAAATTTGAGACCCTGTTCTGTTCTGTAATTCAGTTCCTGTGTAGCCAAGTTTACATTCCGTGTATTACTGATATCTTATGATGTTTCTTTTTCTGTGTGACTTATTTAAGTTAGAATCATCATACCTGAATCCACTAATTGTGATGCTAAGGGCCTGATGACATAGATTTCATTGCTGAGTGATATTGCTTTGTAAGTAAATACCACAACTTCTTTATCCATTTTTCACTTTCTGCGATGTTGAACTTGTACTGTAAACGAGGTTCTTGTAAACAGAGGCGTCCCAAACTTCGGGGAGGCTGTGTCCTTCTGATTTTAATTTACCTAAGCTATAGGACCATAAGTGGAAGTGCCCTAGGTTCTGTTGCTTTGTTTTTTAGATGTTTCAGGAAACACCATACACTTCTCCCGAGTGGTTGTTGGCAACTTACATCCCGCCCATCAGCATAACAAGGCTCCCAGTTCTCCATGGCCTGTCCTGCCTTTCTGGATTTTACACTTTTTTCAGATGGCCCTTTTGACCGGGGGGAAGTGAGACTTCATTGTAGTGCAGATTTCCTTTGCAAGCTTGCTTGGTTGGCCAAAAAGGGCGTATGCGTTTTTTCCTGAATATATTCAGGAAAAAACGCATACGCCCTTTTTGGCCAAGTGCATCATTGTGGACGTTCTGCCTCTTTTCCTATGCTTTCAATGCAATTCCAGTCTACCTCCTGAAATCGGTTTCCTGCAATTCTGCCCCGCTTTCAAGTCCTCTTGGCAGCCTTACTTCAGTCTATTTTTGGATGATAGCTGTCATTTATAACTCTGCAGGTTTGTGAATTACAGTGCCCCTGAGCTCCTTTCTTCAACTCGCTTTCTTGTGACCTGGCCGCAACACCGCAGGATGGCTTCAGGCCCTAATCTGGTTCCGGCACGGCACGCTGAGCCTTTGGTTAATTCCTCTTCCTGGTGGGAAATGAGAGTTAAATTTGCCCGTCCAGACACCTCCAGCTAGTCTCTCATTGGTTCTCGCTATTCCTGTTCATCTTCCGCAGAAATTGCAAACTGGGCCAAACAGGAGGTTAAAGGGACTGACTCTCCAAGTCGGAAGAGTGTTAGTAAAGCGTCTGGAATGTTGCACCCGAGTACCAGGGGAGGAAAACTGAGACATATTTGAACACGTCTCCCATTCACATGGTTGATCATACTCTGGGTTCCACATGCATGTTTTAGCTGAAGGAAGAATACCTTAAACCTGGAGAGTTGAGACCCGTGGAATGGGTACCATGCAATATGACTTCAAAGGGTCTTCATTTGCTCACCGAACCTCTCCAATCCTATCACTGCTGCGTTTATTCCCCTGTACACACGCTTGATTCTCTTTTGGAGACATAGCAATCCATAGGTTTTAAGATACTTACTAGTCAGGTACATTCTTAGGCGTTTAATATGGGGTGTTGAGTCCATTTCGTTGAGCAAGGAGTAGCTCTTGTCTATTCCATATTTGGCTTAAGGAACTTTATCTGTGCTCATTTCAATCTCTGGTTTTATGCAGCACCCCAACTCACCTTTCCCCTTAAGCAAGCATAAGTTGGTTTTCTAAATTTGAGACCCTGTTCTGTTCTGTAATTCAGTTCCTGTGTAGCCAAATTTCCATTCCGTGTATTACTGATATCTTATGATGTTTCTTTTTCTGTGTGACTTATTTCAGTTAGAATCATCATACCTGAATCCACTCATTGTGATGCTAAGGGCCTGATGACATAGATTTCATTGCTGAGTGATATTGCTTTGTAAGTAAATACCACAACTTCTTTATCCATTTTTCACTTTCTGCGATGTTGAACTTGTACTGTAAACGAGGTTCTTGTAAACAGAGGCGTCCCAAACTTTGGGGTGGCTGTGTCTTTTTGATTTTAATTTCCCTAAGCTATAGGACCATAAGTGGCAGTGCCCTAGGCTCTGTTGCTTTGTTTTTTAGATGTTTCAGAAACACCATACACTTCTCCCGAGTGTCTGTTGGCAATTTACATCCCGCCCATCAGCATAACAAGGCTCCCAGTTCTCCATGGCCTGTCCTGCCTTTCTGGATTTTACACTTTTTTCAGATGGCCCTTTTGACCGGGGGGAAGTGAGACTTCATTGTAGTGCAGATTTCCTTTGCAAGCTTGCTTGGTTGGCCAAAAAGGGCGTATGCGTTTTTTCCTGAATATATTCAGGAAAAAACGCATACGCCCTTTTTGGCCAAGTGCATCATTGTGGACGTTCTGCCTCTTTTCCTATGCTTTCAATGCAATTCCAGTCTATCTCCTGAAATCGGTTTCCTGCAATTCTGCCCCGCTTTCAAGTCCTCTTGGCAGCCTTACTTCAGTCTATTTTTGGACGATAGCTGTCATTTATAACTCTGCAGGTTTGTGAATTACAGTGCCCCTGAGCTCCTTTCTTCAACTCGCTTTCTTGTGACCTGGCCGCAACACCGCAGGATGGCTTCAGGCCCTAATCTTGTTCTGGCCCGGCATGCTGAGCCTTTGGTTAATTCCTCTTCCTGGTGGGAAATGAGAGTTAAATTTGCCCGTCCAGACACCTCCAGCTAGCCTCTCATTGGTTCTCGCTATTCCTGTTCATCTTCCGCAAAAATTACAAACTGGGCCAAACAGGAGGTTAAAGGGACTGACTCTCCAAGTGGGGAGAGTGTTAGTAAAGCGTCTGGAATGTTGCACCCGAGTACCAGGGAAGGAAAACTGAGACATATTTGAACACGTCTCCCGTTCACATAGTTGATCATACTTGGGTTCCACATGCATGTTTTAGCTGAAGGAAGAATACCTTAAACCTGGAGAGTTGAGACCCGTGGAATGGGTACCATGCAATATGACTTCAAAGGGTCTTCATTTGCTCACCGAACCTCTCCAATCCTATCACTGCTGCGTTTATGCCCCTGTACACATGCTTGATTCTCTTTCGGAGACATAGCAATCCATAGGTTTTAAGATACTTACTAGTCAGATACATTCTTAGGCGTTTAATATGCGGTGTTGAGTCCATTTCGTTGAGCAAGGAGTAGCTCTTCTCTATTCCATATTTGACTTAAGGAACTTTATCTGTGCTCATTTCAATCTCTGGTTTTATGCAGCACCCCAACTCACCTTTACCCTTAAGCAAGCATAAGTTGGTTTTCTAAATTTGAGACCCTGTTCTGTTCTGTAATTCAGTTCCTGTGTAGCCAAGTTTACATTCCGTGTATTACTGATATCTTATGATGTTTCTTTTTCTGTGTGACTTATTTAAGTTAGAATCATCATACCTGAATCCACTCATTGTGATGCTAAGGGCCTGATGACATAGATTTCATTGCTGAGTGATATTGCTTTGTAAGTAAATACCACAACTTCTTTATCCATTTTTCACTTTCTGCGATGTTGAACTTGTACTGTAAACGAGGTTCTTGTAAACAGAGCCGTCCCAAACTTTGGGGTGGCTGTGTCCTTTTGATTTTAATTTCCCTAAGCTATAGGGCCATAAGTGGCAGTGCCCTAGGCTCTGTTGCTTTGTCTTTTAGATGTTTCAGGAAACACCATACACTTCTCCTGAGTGTCTGTTGGCAATTTACATCCCGCCCATCAGCATAACAAGGCTCCCTGTTCTCCATGGCCTGTCCTGCCTTTCTGGATTTTACACTTTTTTCAGATGGCCCTTTTGACCGGGGGGAAGTGAGACTTCATTGTAGTGCAGATTTCCTTTGCAAGCTTGCTTGGTTGGCCAAAAAGGGCGTATGCGTTTTTTCCTGAATATATTCAGGAAAAAACGCATACGCCCTTTTTGGCCAAGTGCATCATTGTGGACGTTCTGCCTCTTTTCCTATGCTTTCAATGCAATTCCAGTCTACCTCCTGAAATCGGTTTCCTGCAATTCTGCCCCGCTTTCAAGTCCTCTTGGCAGCCTTACTTCAGTCTATTTTTGGACGATAGCTGTCATTTATAACTCTGCAGGTTTGTGAATTACAGTGCCCCTGAGCTCCTTTCTTCAACTCGCTTTCTTTTGAGCTGGCCGCAACACCGCAGGATGGCTTCAGGCCCTAATCTGGTTCCGGTACGGCACGCTGAGCCTTTGGTTATTTCCTCTTCCTGTTGGGAAATGAGAGTTAAATTTGCCCGTCCAGACACCTCCAGCTAGCCTCTCATTGGTTCTCGCTATTCCTGTTCATCTTCCGCAGAAATTGCAAACTGTGCCAAACAGGAGGTTAAAGGCGCTGACTCTCCAAGTGGGGAGAGTGTTAGTAAAGCGTCTGGAATGTTGCACCCGAGTACCAGGGGAGGAAAACTGAGACATATTTGAACACATCTCCCGATCACATGGTTGATCATACTCTGGGTTCCACATGCATGTTTTATCTGAAGGAAGAATACCTAAACCTGGGTAGTTGAAACCCGTGGAATGGGTACCATGCAATATGACTTCAAAGGGTCTTCATTTGCTCACCGAACCTCTCCAATCCTATCACTGCTGCGTTTATGCCCCTGTACACATGCTTGATTCTCTTTCGGAGACATAGCAATCCATAGGTTTTAAGATACTTACTAGTCAGGTACATTCTTAGGCGTTTAATATGCGGTGTTGAGTCCATTTCGTTGAGCAAGGAGTAGCTCTTGTCTATTCCATATTTGACTTAAGGAACTTTATCTGTGCTCATTTCAATCTCCGGTTTTATGCAGCACCCCAACTCACCTTTACCCTTAAGCAAGCATAAGTTGGTTTTCTAAATTTGAGTCCCTGTTCTGTTCTGTAATTCAGTTCCTGTGTAGCCAAGTTTACATTCCGTGTATTACTGATATCTTATGATGTTTCTTTTTCTGTGTGACTTACTTCAGTTAGAATCATCATACCTGAATCCACTCATTGTGCTGCTAAGGGCCTGATGACACAGATTTCATTGCTGAGTGATATTGCTTTGTAAGTAAATACCACAACTTCTTTATCCATTTTTCACTTTCTGCGATGTTGAACTTGTACTGTAAACGAGGTTCTTGTAAACGGAGCCGTTCCAAACTTTGGGGTGGCTGTGTCTTTTTGATTTTAATTTCCCTAAGCTATAGGACCATAAGTGGAAGTGCCCTAGGTTCTGTTGCTTTGTTTTTTAGATGTTTCAGGAAACACCATACACTTCTCCCCAATGGTTGTTGGCAATTTACATCCCGCCCATCAGCATAACAAGGCTCCCAGTTCTCCATGGCCTGTCCTGCCTTTCTGGATTTTACACTTTTTTCAGATGGCCCTTTTGACCGGGGGGAAGTGAGACTTCATTGTAGTGCAGATTTCCTTTGCAAGCTTGCTTGGTTGGCCAAAAAGGGCGTATGCGTTTTTTCCTGAATATATTCAGGAAAAAACGCATACGCCCTTTTTGGCCAAGTGCATCATTGTGGACGTTCTGCCTCTTTTCCTATGCTTTCAATGCAATTCCAGTCTACCTCCTGAAATCGGTTTCCTGCAATTCTGCCCCGCTTTCAAGTCCTCTTGGCAGCCTTACTTCAGTCTATTTTTGGACGATAGCTGTCATTTATAACTCTGCAGGTTTGTGAATTACAGTGCCCCTGAGCTCCTTTCTTCAACTCGCTTTCTTTTGAGCTGGCCGCAACACCGCAGGATGGCTTCAGGCCCTAATCTGGTTCCGGTACGGCACGCTGAGCCTTTGGTTATTTCCTCTTCCTGGTGGGAAATGAGAGTTAAATTTGCCCGTCCAGACACCTTCAGCTAGCCTCTCATTGGTTCTCGCTATTCCTGTTCATCTTCCGCAGAAATTGCAAACTGGGCCAAACAGGAGGTTAAAGGCGCTGACTCTCCAAGTGGGGAGAGTGTTAGTAAAGCGTCTGGAATGTTGCACCCGAGTACCAGGGGAGGAAAACTGAGACATATTTGAACACGTCTCCCGTTCACATGGTTGATCATACTTGGGTTCCACATGCATGTTTTAGCTGAAGGAAGAATACCTAAAACCTGGGTAGTTGAAACCCGTGGAATGGGTACCATGCAATATGACTTCAAAGGGTCTTCATTTGCTCACCGAACCTCTCCAATCCTATCACTGCTGCGTTTATGCCCCTGTACACATGCTTGATTCTCTTTCGGAGACATAGCAATCCATAGGTTTTAAGATACTTACTAGTCAGGTACATTCTTAGGCGTTTAATATGGGGTGTTGAGTCCATTTCGTTGAGCAAGGAGTAGCTCTTGTCTATTCCATATTTGGCTTAAGGAACTTTATCTGTGCTCATTTCAAT
Source organism: Delphinus delphis (assembly GCF_949987515.2). Taxonomy (NCBI): domain Eukaryota; kingdom Metazoa; phylum Chordata; class Mammalia; order Artiodactyla; family Delphinidae; genus Delphinus; species Delphinus delphis. Next base: position 43,844 of record NW_027192908.1, on the reverse strand, counting down.
CCCTGGTTTTATGCAGCAACCCAACTCACCTTTCCCCTTAAGCAAGCATAAGTTGGTTTTCTAAATTTGAGACCCTGTTCTGTTTTGGAATTCAGTTCCTGTGTAGCCAAGTTTACATTCCGTGTATTAGTGATATCTTATGATGTTTCTTTTTCTGTGTGACTTATTTCAGTTAGAATCATCGTACCTGAATCCACTCATTGTGCTGCTAAGGGCCTGATGACACAGATTTCATTGCTGAGTGATATTGCTTTGTAAGTAAATACCACAACTTCTTTATCCATTTTTCACTTTCTGCGATGTTGAACTTGTACTGTAAACGAGGTTCTTGTAAACAGAGCCGTCCCAAACTTTGGGGTGGCTGTGTCCTTCTGATTTTAATTTCCCTAAGCTATAGGTCCATAAGTGGCAGTGCCCTAGGCTCTGTTGCTTTGTTTTTTAGATGTTTCAGGAAACACCATACACTTCTCCCGAGTGTCTGTTGGCAATTTACATCCCGCCCATCAGCATAACAAGGCTCCCTGTTCTCCATGGCCTGTCCTGCCTTTCTGGATTTTACACTTTTTTCAGATGGCCCTTTTGACCGGGGGGAAGTGAGACTTCATTGTAGTGCAGATTTCCTTTGCAAGCTTGCTTGGTTGGCCAAAAAGGGCGTATGCGTTTTTTCCTGAATATATTCAGGAAAAAACGCATACGCCCTTTTTGGCCAAGTGCATCATTGTGGACGTTCTGCCTCTTTTCCTATGCTTTCAATGCAATTCCAGTCTACCTCCTGAAATCGGTTTCCTGCAATTCTGCCCCGCTTTCAAGTCCTCTTGGCAGCCTTACTTCAGTATATTTTTGGACGATAGCTGTCATTTATAACTCTGCAGGTTTGTGAATTACAGTGCCCCTGAGCTCCTTTCTTCAACTCGCTTTCTTTTGAGCTGGCCGCAACACCGCAGGATGGCTTCAGGCCCTAATCTGGTTCCGGTACGGCACGCTGAGCCTTTGGTTATTTCCTCTTCCTGGTGGGAAATGAGAGTTAAATTTGCCCGTCCAGACACCTTCAGCTAGCCTCTCATTGGTTCTCGCTATTCCTGTTCATCTTCCGCAGAAATTGCAAACTGGGCCAAACAGGAGGTTAAAGGCGCTGACTCTCCAAGTGGGGAGAGTGTTAGTAAAGCGTCTGGAATGTTGCACCCGAGTACCAGGGGAGGAAAACTGAGACATATTTGAACACGTCTCCCGTTCACATGGTTGATCATACTTGGGTTCCACATGCATGTTTTAGCTGAAGGAAGAATACCTAAAACCTGGGTAGTTGAAACCCGTGGAATGGGTACCATGCAATATGACTTCAAAGGGTCTTCATTTGCTCACCGAACCTCTCCAATCCTATCACTGCTGCGTTTATGCCCCTGTACACATGCTTGATTCTCTTTCGGAGACATAGCAATCCATAGGTTTTAAGATACTTACTAGTCAGGTACATTCTTAGGCGTTTAATATACGGTGTTGAGTCCATTTCGTTGAGCAAGGAGTAGCTCTTGTCTATTCCATATTTGACTTAAGGAACTTTATCTGTTCTCATTTCAATCTCCGGTTTTATGCAGCACCCCAACTCACCTTTACCCTTAAGCAAGCATAAGTTGGTTTTCTAAATTTGAGACCCTGTTCTGTTTTGGAATTCAGTTCCTGTGTAGCCAAGTTTACATTCCGTGTATTAGTGATATCTTATGATGTTTCTTTTTCTGTGTGACTTATTTCAGTTAGAATCATCGTACCTGAATCCACTCATTGTGCTGCTAAGGGCCTGATGACACAGATTTCATTGCTGAGTGATATTGCTTTGTAAGTAAATACCACAACTTCTTTATCCATTTTTCACTTTCTGCGATGTTGAACTTGTACTGTAAACGAGGTTCTTGTAAACAGAGCCGTCCCAAACTTTGGGGTGGCTGTGTCCTTCTGATTTTAATTTCCCTAAGCTATAGGTCCATAAGTGGCAGTGCCCTAGGCTCTGTTGCTTTGTTTTTTAGATGTTTCAGGAAACACCATACACTTCTCCCGAGTGTCTGTTGGCAATTTACATCCCGCCCATCAGCATAACAAGGCTCCCTGTTCTCCATGGCCTGTCCTGCCTTTCTGGATTTTACACTTTTTTCAGATGGCCCTTTTGACCGGGGGGAAGTGAGACTTCATTGTAGTGCAGATTTCCTTTGCAAGCTTGCTTGGTTGGCCAAAAAGGGCGTATGCGTTTTTTCCTGAATATATTCAGGAAAAAACGCATACGCCCTTTTTGGCCAAGTGCATCATTGTGGACGTTCTGCCTCTTTTCCTATGCTTTCAATGCAATTCCAGTCTACCTCCTGAAATCGGTTTCCTGCAATTCTGCCCCGCTTTCAAGTCCTCTTGGCAGCCTTACTTCAGTCTATTTTTGGACGATAGCTGTCATTTATAACTCTGCAGGTTTGTGAATTACAGTGCCCCTGAGCTCCTTTCTTCAACTCGCTTTCTTTTGAGCTGGCCGCAACACCGCAGGATGGCTTCAGGCCCTAATCTGGTTCCGGTACGGCACGCTGAGCCTTTGGTTATTTCCTCTTCCTGGTGGGAAATGAAAGTTAAATTTGCCCGTCCAGACACCTTCAGCTAGCCTCTCATTGGTTCTCGCTATTCCTGTTCATCTTCCGCAGAAATTGCAAACTGGGCCAAACAGGAGGTTAAAGGCGCTGACTCTCCAAGTGGGGAGAGTGTTAGTAAAGCGTCTGGAATGTTGCACCCGAGTACCAGGGGAGGAAAACTGAGACATATTTGAACACGTCTCCCGTTCACATGGTTGATCATACTTGGGTTCCACATGCATGTTTTAGCTGAAGGAAGAATACCTAAAACCTGGGTAGTTGAAACCCGTGGAATGGGTACCATGCAATATGACTTCAAAGGGTCTTCATTTGCTCACCGAACCTCTCCAATCCTATCACTGCTGCGTTTATGCCCCTGTACACATGCTTGATTCTCTTTCGGAGACATAGCAATCCATAGGTTTTAAGATACTTACTAGTCAGGTACATTCTTAGGCGTTTAATATGGGGTGTTGAGTCCATTTCGTTGAGCAAGGAGTAGCTCTTGTCTATTCCATATTTGGCTTAAGGAACTTTATCTGTGCTCATTTCAATCCCTGGTTTTATGCAGCCACCCAACTCACCTTTCCCCTTAAGCAAGCATAAGTTGGTTTTCTAAATTTGAGACCCTGTTCTGTTTTGGAATTCAGTTCCTGTGTAGCCAAGTTTACATTCCGTGTATTAGTGATATCTTATGATGTTTCTTTTTCTGTGTGACTTATTTCAGTTAGAATCATCGTACCTGAATCCACTCATTGTGCTGCTAAGGGCCTGATGACACAGATTTCATTGCTGAGTGATATTGCTTTGTAAGTAAATACCACAACTTCTTTATCCATTTTTCACTTTCTGCGATGTTGAACTTGTACTGTAAACGAGGTTCTTGTAAACAGAGCCGTCCCAAACTTTGGGGTGGCTGTGTCCTTCTGATTTTAATTTCCCTAAGCTATAGGGCCATAAGTGGCAGTGCCCTAGGCTCTGTTGCTTTGTTTTTTAGATGTTTCAGGAAACACCATACACTTCTCCGGAGTGTCTGTTGGCAATTTACATCCCGCCCATCAGCATAACAAGGCTCCCTGTTCTCCATGGCCTGTCCTGCCTTTCTGGATTTTACACTTTTTTCAGATGGCCCTTTTGACCGGGGGGAAGTGAGACTTCATTGTAGTGCAGATTTCCTTTGCAAGCTTGCTTGGTTGGCCAAAAAGGGCGTATGCGTTTTTTCCTGAATATATTCAGGAAAAAACGCATACGCCCTTTTTGGCCAAGTGCATCATTGTGGACGTTCTGCCTCTTTTCCTATGCTTTCAATGCAATTCCAGTCTACCTCCTGAAATCGGTTTCCTGCAATTCTGCCCCGCTTTCAAGTCCTCTTGGCAGCCTTACTTCAGTCTATTTTTGGACGATAGCTGTCATTTATAACTCTGCAGGTTTGTGAATTACAGTGCCCCTGAGCTCCTTTCTTCAACTCGCTTTCTTTTGAGCTGGCCGCAACACCGCAGGATGGCTTCAGGCCCTAATCTGGTTCCGGTACGGCACGCTGAGCCTTTGGTTATTTCCTCTTCCTGTTGGGAAATGAGAGTTAAATTTGCCCGTCCAGACACCTCCAGCTAGCCTCTCATTGGTTCTCGCTATTCCTGTTCATCTTCCGCAGAAATTGCAAACTGTGCCAAACAGGAGGTTAAAGGCGCTGACTCTCCAAGTGGGGAGAGTGTTAGTAAAGCGTCTGGAATGTTGCACCCGAGTACCAGGGGAGGAAAACTGAGACATATTTGAACACATCTCCCGATCACATGGTTGATCATACTCTGGGTTCCACATGCATGTTTTATCTGAAGGAAGAATACCTAAAACCTGTGTAGTTGAAACCCGTGGAATGGGTACCATGCAATATGACTTCAAAGGGTCTTCATTTGCTCACCGAACCTCTCCAATCCTATCACTGCTGCGTTTATGCCCCTGTACACATGCTTGATTCTCTTTCGGAGACATAGCAATCCATAGGTTTTAAGATACTTACTAGTCAGGTACATTCTTAGGCGTTTAATATACGGTGTTGAGTCCATTTCGTTGAGCAAGGAGTAGCTCTTGTCTATTCCATATTTGACTTAAGGAACTTTATCTGTTCTCATTTCAATCTCCGGTTTTATGCAGCACCCCAACTCACCTTTACCCTTAAGCAAGCATAAGTTGGTTTTCTAAATTTGAGTCCCTGTTCTGTTCTGTAATTCAGTTCCTGTGTAGCCAAGTTTACATTCCGTGTATTACTGATATCTTATGATGTTTCTTTTTCTGTGTGACTTACTTCAGTTAGAATCATCATACCTGAATCCACTCATTGTGCTGCTAAGGGCCTGATGACACAGATTTCATTGCTGAGTGATATTGCTTTGTAAGTAAATACCACAACTTCTTTATCCATTTTTCACTTTCTGCGATGTTGAACTTGTACTGTAAACGAGGTTCTTGTAAACGGAGCCGTTCCAAACTTTGGGGTGGCTGTGTCTTTTTGATTTTAATTTCCCTAAGCTATAGGACCATAAGTGGAAGTGCCCTAGGTTCTGTTGCTTTGTTTTTTAGATGTTTCAGGAAACACCATACACTTCTCCCCAATGGTTGTTGGCAATTTACATCCCGCCCATCAGCATAACAAGGCTCCCAGTTCTCCATGGCCTGTCCTGCCTTTCTGGATTTTACACTTTTTTCAGATGGCCCTTTTGACCGGGGGGAAGTGAGACTTCATTGTAGTGCAGATTTCCTTTGCAAGCTTGCTTGGTTGGCCAAAAAGGGCGTATGCGTTTTTTCCTGAATATATTCAGGAAAAAACGCATACGCCCTTTTTGGCCAAGTGCATCATTGTGGACGTTCTGCCTCTTTTCCTATGCTTTCAATGCAATTCCAGTCTACCTCCTGAAATCGGTTTCCTGCAATTCTGCCCCGCTTTCAAGTCCTCTTGGCAGCCTTACTTCAGTCTATTTTTGGACGATAGCTGTCATTTATAACTCTGCAGGTTTGTGAATTACAGTGCCCCTGAGCTCCTTTCTTCAACTCGCTTTCTTTTGAGCTGGCCGCAACACCGCAGGATGGCTTCAGGCCCTAATCTGATTCCGGTACGGCACGCTGAGCCTTTGGTTATTTCCTCTTCCTGGTGGGAAATGAGAGTTAAATTTGCCCGTCCAGACACCTTCAGCTAGCCTCTCATTGGTTCTCGCTATTCCTGTTCATCTTCCGCAGAAATTGCAAACTGGGCCAAACAGGAGGTTAAAGGCGCTGACTCTCCAAGTGGGGAGAGTGTTAGTAAAGCGTCTGGAATGTTGCACCCGAGTACCAGGGGAGGAAAACTGAGACATATTTGAACACGTCTCCCGATCACATGGTTGATCATACTCTGGGTTCCACATGCATGTTTTAGCTGAAGGAAGAATACCTTAAACCTGGAGAGTTGAGACCCGTGTAATGGGTACCATGCAATATGACTTCAAAGGGTCTTCATTTGCTCACCGAACCTCTCCAATCCTATCACTGCTGCGTTTATGCCCCTGTACACATGTTTGATTCTCTTTCGGAGACATAGCAATCCATAGGTTTTAAGATACTTACTAGTCAGGTACATTCTTAGGCGTTTAATATGCGGTGTTGAGTCCATTTCGTTGAGCAAGGAGTAGTTCTTGTCTATTCCATATTTGACTTAAGGAACTTTATCTGTGCTCATTTCAATCTCTGGTTTTATGCAGCACCCGAACTCACCTTTACCCTTAAGCAAGCATAAGTTGGTTTTCTAAATTTGAGTCCCTGTTCTGTTCTGTAATTCAGTTCCTGTGTAGCCAAGTTTACATTCCGTGTACTACTGATATCTTATGATGTTTCTTTTTCTGTGTGACTTACTTCAGTTAGAATCATCATACCTGAATCCACTCATTGTGCTGCTAAGGGCCTGATGACACAGATTTCATTGCTGAGTGATATTGCTTTGTAAGTAAATACCACAACTTCTTTATCCATTTTTCACTTTCTGCAATGTTGAACTTGTACTGTAAACGAGGTTCTTGTAAACAGAGCCGTTCCAAACTTTGGGGTGGCTGTGTCTTTTTGATTTTAATTTCCCTAAGCTATAGGACCATAAGTGGAAGTGCCCTAGGCTCTGTTGCTTTGTTTTTTAGATGTTTCAGGAAACACCATACACTTCTCCCAAGTGTCTGTTGGCAATTTACATCCCGCCCATCAGCATAACAAGGCTCCCAGTTCTCAATGGCCTGTTGCCTTTCTGGATTTTACACTTTTTTCAGATGGCCCTTTTGACCGGGGGGAAGTGAGACTTCATTGTAGTGCAGATTTCCTTTGCAAGCTTGCTTGGTTGGCCAAAAAGGGCGTATGCGTTTTTTCCTGAATATATTCAGGAAAAAACGCATACGCCCTTTTTGGCCAAGTGCATCATTGTGGACGTTCTGCCTCTTTTCCTATGCTTTCAATGCAATTCCAGTCTACCTCCTGAAATCGGTTTCCTGCAATTCTGCCCCGCTTTCAAGTCCTCTTGGCAGCCTTACTTCAGTCTATTTTTGGACGATAGCTGTCATTTATAACTCTGCAGGTTTGTGAATTACAGTGCCCCTGATCTCCTTTCTTCAACTCGCTTTCTTCTGAGCTGGCCGCAACACCGCAGGATGGCTTCAGGCCCTAATCTGGTTCCGGTACGGCACGCTGAGCCTTTGGTTATTTCCTCTTCCTGGTGGGAAATGAGAGTTAAATTTGCCCGTCCAGACACCTCCAGCTAGTCTCTCATTGGTTCTCGCTATTCCTGTTCATCTTCCGCAGAAATTGCAAACTGTGCCAAACAGGAGGTTAAAGGCGCTGACTCTCCAAGTCGGGAGAGTGTTAGTAAAGCGTCTGGAATGTTGCACCCGAGTACCAGGGTACGAAAACTGAGACATATTTGAACACGTCTCCCGTTCACATGGTTGATCATACTTGGGTTCCACATGCATGTTTTAGCTGAAGGAAGAATACCTTAAACCTGGAGAGTTCAGACCCGTGTAATGGGTACCATGCAATATGACTTCAAAGGGTCTTCATTTGCTCACCGAACCTCTCCAATCCTATCACTGCTGCGTTTATGCCCCTGTACACACGCTTGATTCTCTTTTGGAAACATAGCAATCCATAGGTTTTAAGATACTTACTAGTCAGGTACATTCTTAGGCGTTTAATATGGGGTTTTGAGTCCATTTCGTTGAGCAAGGAGTAGCTCTTGTCTATTCCATATTTGGCTTAAGGAACTTTATCTGTGCTCATTTCAATCTCTGCTTTTATGCAGCACCCCAACTCACCTTTACCCTTAAGCAAGCATAAGTTGGTTTTCTAAATTTGAGACCCTGTTCTGTTCTGTAATTCAGTTCCTGTGTAGCCAAGTTTACATTCCGTGTATTACTGATATCTTATGATGTTTCTTTTCTGTGTGACTTATTTCAGTTAGAATCATCATACCTGAATCCACTCATTGTGCTGCTAAGGGCCTGATGACACAGATTTCATTGCTGAGTGATATTGCTTTGTAAGTAAATACCACAACTTCTTTATCCATTTTTCACTTTCTTTGATGTTGAACTTGTACTGTAAACGAGGTTCTTGTAAACAGAGCCGTTCCAAACTTTGGGGTGGCTGTGTCTTTTTGATTTTAATTTCCCTAAGCTATAGGACCATAAGTGGCAGTGCCCTAGGCTCTGTTGCTTTGTTTTTTAGATGTATCAGGAAACACCATACACTTCTCCCGAGTGTCTGTTGGCAATTTACATCCCGCCCATCAGCATAACAAGGCTCCCAGTTCTCCATGGCCTGTCCTGCCTTTCTGGATTTTACACTTTTTTCAGATGGCCCTTTTGACCGGGGGGAAGTGAGACTTCATTGTAGTGCAGATTTCCTTTGCAAGCTTGCTTGGTTGGCCAAAAAGGGCGTATGCGTTTTTTCCTGAATATATTCAGGAAAAAACGCATACGCCCTTTTTGGCCAAGTGCATCATTGTGGACGTTCTGCCTCTTTTCCTATGCTTTCAATGCAATTCCAGTCTACCTCCTGAAATCGGTTTCCTGCAATTCTGCCCCGCTTTCAAGTCCTCTTGGCAGCCTTACTTCAGTCTATTTTTGGACGATAGCTGTCATTTATAACTCTGCAGATTTGTGAATTACAGTGCCCCTGAGCTCCTTTCTTCAACTCGCTTTCTTGTGAGCTGGCCGCAACACCGCAGGATGGCTTCAGGCCCTAATCTGGTTCCGGCACGGCACGCTGAGCCTTTGGTTATTTCCTGTTCCTGGTGGGAAATGAGAGTTAAATTTGCCCGTCCAGACACCTCCAGCTAGCCTCTCATTGGTTCTCGCTATTCCTGTTCATCTTCCGCAGAAATTGCAAACTGGGCCAAACAGGAGGTTAAAGGCGCTGACTCTCCAAGTCGGGAGAGTGTTAGTAAAGCGTCTGGAATGTTGCACCCGAGTACCAGGGGAGGAAAACTGAGACATATTTGAACACGTCTCCCGTTCACATGGTTGATCATACTTGGGTTCCACATGCATGTTTTAGCTGAAGGAAGAATACCTTAAACCTGGAGAGTTCAGACCCGTGTAATGGGTACCATGCAATATGACTTCAAAGGGTCTTCATTTGCTCACCGAACCTCTCCAATCCTATCACTGCTGCGTTTATGCCCCTGTACACACGCTTGATTCTCTTTTGGAAACATAGCAATCCATAGGTTTTAAGATACTTACTAGTCAGGTACATTCTTAGGCGTTTAATATGGGGTGTTGAGTCCATTTCGTTGAGCAAGGAGTAGCTCTTGTCTATTCCATATTTGGCTTAAGGAACTTTATCTGTGCTCATTTCAATCTCTGCTTTTATGCAGCACCCCAACTCACCTTTCCCCTTAAGCAAGCATAAGTTGGTTTTCTAAATTTGAGACCCTGTTCTGTTCTGTAATTCAGTTCCTGTGTAGCCAAGTTTACATTCCGTGTATTACTGATATCTTATGATGTTTCTTTTCTGTGTGACTTATTTCAGTTAGAATCATCATACCTGAATCCACTCATTGTGCTGCTACGGGCCTGATGACACAGATTTCATTGCTGAGTGATATTGCTTTGTAAGTAAATACCACAACTTCTTTATCCATTTTTCACTTTCTGCGATGTTGAACTTGTACTGTAAACGAGGTTCTTGTAAACAGAGCCGTTCCAAACTTTGGGGTGGCTGTGTCTTTTTGATTTTAATTTCCCTAAGCTATAGGACCATAAGTGGCAGTGCCCTAGGCTCTGTTGCTTTGTTTTTTAGATGTTTCAGGAAACACCATACACTTCTCCCGAGTGTCTGTTGGCAATTTACATCCCGCCCATCAGCATAACAAGGCTCCCAGTTCTCCATGGCCTGTCCTGCCTTTCTGGATTTTACACTTTTTTCAGATGGCCCTTTTGACCGGGGGGAAGTGAGACTTCATTGTAGTGCAGATTTCCTTTGCAAGCTTGCTTGGTTGGCCAAAAAGGGCGTATGCGTTTTTTCCTGAATATATTCAGGAAAAAACGCATACGCCCTTTTTGGCCAAGTGCATCATTGTGGACGTTCTGCCTCTTTTCCTATGCTTTCAGTGCAATTCCAGTCTACCTCCTGAAATCGGTTTCCTGCAATTCTGCCCCGCTTTCAAGTCCTCTTGGCAGCCTTACTTCAGTATATTTTTGGACGATAGCTGTCATTTATAACTCTGCAGGTTTGTGAATTACAGTGCCCCTGAGCTCCTTTGTTCAACTCGCTTTCATTTGAGCTGGCCGCAACACCGCAGGATGGCTTCAGGCCCTAATCTTGTTCCGGTACGGCACGCTGAGCCTTTGGTTATTTCCTGTTCCTGGTGGGAAATGAGAGTTAAATTTGCCCGTCCAGACACCTCCAGCTAGCCTCTCATTGGTTCTCGCTATTCCTGTTCATCTTCCGCAGAAATTGCAAACTGGGCCAAACAGGAGGTTAAAGGGACTGACTCTCCAAGTGGGGAGAGTGTTAGTAAAGCGTCTGGAATGTTGCACCCGAGTACCAGGGGAGGAAAACTGAGACATATTTGAACACGTCTCCCGTTCACATGGTTGATCATACTCTGGGTTCCACATGCATGTTTTAGCTGAAGGAAGAATACCTTAAACATGGAGAGTTGAGACCCGTGGAATGGGTACCATGCAATATGACTTCACAGGGTCTTCATTTGCTCACCGAACCTCTCCAGTCCTATCACTGCTGCGTTTATTCCCCTGTACACACGCTTGATTCTCTTTTGGAGACATAGCAATCCATAGGTTTTAAGATACTTACTAGTCAGGTACATTCTTAGGTGTTTAATATGGGGTGTTGAGTCCATTTCGTTGAGCAAGGAGTAGCTCTTGTCTATTCCATATTTGGCTTAAAGAACTTTATCTGTGCTCATTTCAATCTCTGGTTTTATGCAGCACCCCAACTCACCTTTACCCTTAAGCAAGCATAAGTTGGTTTTCTAAATTTGAGAACCTGTTCTGTTTTGGAATTCAGTTCCTGTGTAGCCAAGTTTACATTCCGTGTATTAGTGATATCTTATGATGTTTCTTTTTCTGTGTGACTTATTTCAGTTAGAATCATCGTACCTGAATCCACTCATTGTGCTGCTAAGGGCCTGATGACACAGATTTCATTGCTGAGTGATATTGCTTTGTAAGTAAATACCACAACTTCTTTATCCATTTTTCACTTTCTGCGATGTTGAACTTGTACTGTAAACGAGGTTCTTGTAAACAGAGGCGTCCCAAACTTTGGGGTGGCTGTGTCTTTTTGATTTTAATTTCCCTAAGCTATAGGACCATAAGTGGAAGTGCCCTAGGTTCTGTTGCTTTGTTTTTTAGATGTTTCAGGAAACACCATACACTTCTCCCGAGTGGTTGTTGGCAATTTACATCCCGCCCATCAGATTAACAAGGCTCCCAGTTCTCCATGGCCTGTCCTGCCTTTCTGGATTTTACACTTTTTTCAGATGGCCCTTTTGACCGGGGGGAAGTGAGACTTCATTGTAGTGCAGATTTCCTTTGCAAGCTTGCTTGGTTGGCCAAAAAGGGCGTATGCGTTTTTTCCTGAATATATTCAGGAAAAAACGCATACGCCCTTTTTGGCCAAGTGCATCATTGTGGACGTTCTGCCTCTTTTCCTATGCTTTCAGTGCAATTCCAGTCTACCTCCTGAAATCGGTTTCCTGCAATTCTGCCCCGCATTCAAGTCCTCTTGGCAGCCTTACTTCAGTCTATTTTTGGACGATAGCTGTCATTTATAACTCTGCAGGTTTGTGAATTACAGTGCCCCTGAGCTCCTTTCTTCAACTTGCTTTCTTGTGACCTGGCCGCAACACCGCAGGATGGCTTCAGGCCCTAATCTGGTTCCGGTACGGCACGCTGAGCCTTTGGTTATTTCCTGTTCCTGGTGGGAAATGAGAGTTAAATTTGCCCGTCCAGACACCTCCAGCTAGCCTCTCATTGGTTCTCGCTATTCCTGTTCATCTTCCGCAGAAATTGCAAACTGGGCCAAACAGGAGGTTAAAGGCGCTGACTCTCCAAGTGGGGAGAGTGTTAGTAAAGCGTCTGGAATGTTGCACCCGAGTACCAGGGGAGGAAAACTGAGACATATTTGAACACGTCTCCCGTTCACATGGTTGATCATACTTGGGTTCCACATGCATGTTTTAGCTGAAGGAAGAATACCTTAAACCTGGAGAGTTGAGACCCGTGGAATGGGTACCATGCAATATGACTTCAAAGGGTCTTCATTTGCTCACCGAACCTCTCCAATCCTATCACTGCTGCGTTTATGCCCCTGTACACATGCTTGATTCTCTTTCAGAGACATAGCAATCCATAGGTTTTAAGATACTTACTAGTCAGGTACATTCTTAGGCGTTTAATATGCGGTGTTGAGTCCATTTCGTTGAGCAAGGAGTAGCTCTTGTCTATTCCATATTTGGCTTAAAGAACTTTATCTGTGCTCATTTCAATCTCTGGTTTTATGCAGCACCCCAACTCACCTTTACCCTTAAGCAAGCATAAGTTGGTTTTCTAAATTTGAGAACCTGTTCTGATTTGGAATTCAGTTCCTGTGTAGCCAAGTTTACATTCCGTGTATTAGTGATATCTTATGATGTTTCTTTTTCTGTGTGACTTATTTCAGTTAGAATCATCGTACCTGAATCCACTCATTGTGCTGCTAAGGGCCTGATGACACAGATTTCATTGCTGAGTGATATTGCTTTGTAAGTAAATACCACAACTTCTTTATCCATTTTTCACTTTCTGCGATGTTGAACTTGTACTGTAAACGAGGTTCTTGTAAACAGAGCCGTTCCAAACTTTGGGGTGGCTGTGTCTTTTTGATATTAATTTCCCTAAGCTATAGGACCATAAGTGGCAGTGCCCTAGGCTCTGTTGCTTTGTTTTTTAGATGTTTCAGGAAACACCATACACTTCTCCCGAGTGTCTGTTGGCAATTTACATCCCGCCCATCAGCATAACAAGGCTCCCAGTTCTCCATGGCCTGTCCTGCCTTTCTGGATTTTACACTTTTTTCAGATGGCCCTTTTGACCGGGGGAAGTGAGACTTCATTGTAGTGCAGATTTCCTTTGCAAGCTTGCTTGGTTGGCCAAAAAGGGCGTATGCGTTTTTTCCTGAATATATTCAGGAAAAAACGCATACGCCCTTTTTGGCCAAGTGCATCATTGTGGACGTTCTGCCTCTTTTCCTATGCTTTCAGTGCAATTCCAGTCTACCTCCTGAAATCGGTTTCCTGCAATTCTGCCCCGCTTTCAAGTCCTCTTGGCAGCCTTACTTCAGTCTATTTTTGGACGATAGCTGTCATTTATAACTCTGCAGGTTTGTGAATTACAGTGCCCCTGAGCTCCTTTGTTCAACTCGCTTTCATTTGAGCTGGCCGCAACACCGCAGGATGGCTTCAGGCCCTAATCTGGTTCCGGTACGGCACGCTGAGCCTTTGGTTATTTCCTGTTCCTGGTGGGAAATGAGAGTTAAATTTGCCCGTCCAGACACCTCCAGCTAGCCTCTCATTGGTTCTCGCTATTCCTGTTCATCTTCCGCAGAAATTGCAAACTGGGCCAAACAGGAGGTTAAAGGCGCTGACTCTCCAAGTGGGGAGAGTGTTAGTAAAGCGTCTGGAATGTTGCACCCGAGTACCAGGGGAGGAAAACTGAGACATATTTGAACACGTCTCCCGTTCACATGGTTGATCATACTTGGGTTCCACATGCATGTTTCAGCTGAAGGAAGAATACCTTAAACCTGCAGAGTTGAGACCCGTGTAAAGGGTACCATGCAATATGACTTCAAAGGGTCTTCATTTGCTCACCGAACCTCTCCAATCCTATCACTGCTGCGTTTATGCCCCGTTTCACATGCTTGATTCTCTTTTGGAGACATAGCAATCCATAGGTTTTACGATACTTACTAGTCAGGTACATTCTTAGGCGTTTAATATGCGGTGTTGAGTCCATTTCGTTGAGCAAGGAGTAGCTCTTGTCTATTCCATATTTGACTTAAGGAACTTTATCTGTGCTCATTTCTATCTCTGGTTTTATGCAGCACCCCAACTCACCTTTCCCCTTAAGCAAGCATAAGTTGGTTTTCTAAATTTGAGACCCTGTTCTGTTCTGTAATTCAGTTCCTGTGTAGCCAAGTTTACATTCCGTGTATTACTGATATCTTATGATGTTTCTTTTTCTGTGTGACTTATTTCAGTTAGAATCATCATACCTGAATCCACTCATTGTGATACTAAGGGCCTGATGACATAGATTTCATTGCTGAGTGATATTGCTTTGTAAGTAAATACCACAACTTCTTTATCCATTTTTCACTTTCTGCGATGTTGAACTTGTACTGTAAACGAGGTTCTTGTAAACAGAGCCGTTCCAAACTTTGGGGTGGCTGTGTCTTTTTGATTTTAATTTCCCTAAGCTATAGGACCATAAGTGGCAGTGCCCTAGGCTCTGTTGCTTTGTTTTTTAGATGTTTCAGGAAACACCATACACTTCTCCCGAGTGTCTGTTGGCAATTTACATCCCGCCCATCAGCATAACAAGGCTCCCAGTTCTCCATGGCCTGTCCTGCCTTTCTGGATTTTACACTTTTTTCAGATGGCCCTTTTGACCGGGGGGAAGTGAGACTTCATTGTAGTGCAGATTTCCTTTGCAAGCTTGCTTGGTTGGCCAAAAAGGGCGTATGCGTTTTTTCCTGAATATATTCAGGAAAAAACGCATACGCCCTTTTTGGCCAAGTGCATCATTGTGGACGTTCTGCCTCTTTTCCTATGCTTTCAATGCAATTCCAGTCTACCTCCTGAAATCGGTTTCCTGCAATTCTGCCCCGCTTTCAAGTCCTCTTGGCAGCCTTACTTCAGTGTATTTTTGGACGATAACTGTCATTTATAACTCTGCAGGTTTGTGAATTACAGTGCCCCTGGGCTCCTTTCTTCAACTCGCTTTCTTTTGAGCTGGCCGCAACACCGCAGGATGGCTTCAGGCCCTAATCTGGTTCCGGTACGGCACGCTGAGCCTTTGGTTATTTCCTCTTCCTGGTGGGAAATGAGAGTTAAATTTGCCCGTCCAGACACCTCCAGCTAGCCTCTCATTGGTTCTCGCTATTCCTGTTCATCTTCCGCAGAAATTGCAAACTGGGCCAAACAGGAGGTTAAAGGGACTGACGCTCCAAGTCGGAAGAGTGTTAGTAAAGCGTCTGGAATGTTGCACCCGAGTACCAGGGGAGGAAAACTGAGACATATTTGAACACGTCTCCCGTTCACATGGTTGATCATACTCTGGGTTCCACATGCATGTTTTAGCTGAAGGAAGAATACCTTAAACCTGCAGAGTTGAGACCCGTGGAATGGGTACCATGCAATATGACTTCAAAGGGTCTTCATTTGCTCACCGAACCTCTCCAATCCTATCACTGCTGCGTTTATGCCCCTGTACACATGCTTGATTCTCTTTCGGAGACATAGCAATCCATAGGTTTTAAGATACTTACTAGTCAGGTACATTCTTAGGCGTTTAATATGCGGTGTTGAGTCCATTTCGTTGAGCAAGGAGTAGCTCTTGTCTATTCCATATTTGGCTTAAGGAACTTTATCTGTGCTCATTTCAATCTCTGGTTTTATGCAGCACCCCAACTCACCTTTACCCTTAAGCAAGCATAAGTTGGTTTTCTAAATTTGAGACCCTGTTCTGTTCTGTAATTCAGTTCCTGTGTAGCCAAGTTTACATTCCGTGTATTACTGATATCTTATGATGTTTCTTTTTCTGTGTGACTTACTTCAGTTAGAATCATCATACCTGAATCCACTCATTGTGCTGCTACGGGCCTGATGACACAGATTTCATTGCTGAGTGATATTGCTTTGTAAGTAAATACCACAACTTCTTTATCCATTTTTCACTTTCTGCGATGTTGAACTTGTACTGTAAACGACGTTCTTGTAAACAGAGCCGTTCCAAACTTTGGGGTGGCTGTGTCTTTTTGATTTTAATTTCCCTAAGCTATAGGACCATAAGTGGAAGTGCCCTAGGTTCTGTTGCTTTGTTTTTTAGATGTTTCAGGAAACACCATACACTTCTCCCGAGTGGTTGTTGGCAATTTACATCCCGCCCATCAGCATAACAAGGCTCCCAGTTCTCCATGGCCTGTCCTGCCTTTCTGGATTTTACACTTTTTTCAGATGGCCCTTTTGACCGGGGGAAAGTGAGACTTCATTGTAGTGCAGATTTCCTTTGCAAGCTTGCTTGGTTGGCCAAAAAGGGCGTATGCGTTTTTTCCTGAATATATTCAGGAAAAAACGCATACGCCCTTTTTGGCCAAGTGCATCATTGTGGACGTTCTGCCTCTTTTCATATGCTTTCAATGCAATTCCAGTCTACCTCCTGAAATCGGTTTCCTGCAATTCTGCCCCGCTTTCAAGTCCTCTTGGCAGCCTTACTTCAGTCTATTTTTGGACGATAGCTGTCATTTATAACTCTGCAGGTTTGTGAATTACAGTGCCCCTGAGCTCCTTTGTTCAACTCGCTTTCTTTTGAGCTGGCCGCAACACCGCAGGATGGCTTCAGGCCCTAATCTGGTTCCGGTACGGCACGCTGAGCCTTTGGTTATTTCCTGTTCCTGGTGGGAAATGAGAGTTAAATTTGCCCGTCCAGACACCTCCAGCTAGCCTCTCATTGGTTCTCGCTATTCCTGTTCATCTTCCGCAGAAATTGCAAACTGGGCCAAACAGGAGGTTAAAGGCGCTGACTCTCCAAGTGGGGAGAGTGTTAGTAAAGCGTCTGGAATGTTGCACCCGAGTACCAAGGGAGGAAAACTGAGACATATTTGAACACGTCTCCCGTTCACATGGTTGATCATACTTGGGTTCCACATGCATGTTTTAGCTGAAGGAAGAATACCTTAAACCTGGAGAGTTGAGACCCGTGGAATGGGTACCATGCAATATGACTTCAAAGGGTCTTCATTTGCTCACCGAACCTCTCCAATCCTATCACTGCTGCGTTTATGCCCCTGTACACATGCTTGATTCTCTTTTGGAGACATAGCAATCCATAGGTTTTAAGATACTTACTAGTCAGGTACATTCTTAGGCGTTTAATATGCGGTGTTGAGTCCATTTCGTTGAGCAAGGAGTAGCTCTTGTCTATTCCATATTTGGCTTAAAGAACTTTATCTGTGCTCATTTCAATCTCTGGTTTTATGCAGCACCCCAACTCACCTTTACCCTTAAGCAAGCATAAGTTGGTTTTCTAAATTTGAGAACCTGTTCTGATTTGGAATTCAGTTCCTGTGTAGCCAAGTTTACATTCCGTGTATTAGTGATATCTTATGATGTTTCTTTTTCTGTGTGACTTATTTCAGTTAGAATCATCGTACCTGAATCCACTCATTGTGCTGCTACGGGCCTGATGACACAGATTTCATTGCTGAGTGATATTGCTTTGTAAGTAAATACCACAACTTCTTTATCCATTTTTCACTTTCTGCGATGTTGAACTTGTACTGTAAACGAGGTTCTTGTAAACAGAGCCGTTCCAAACTTTGGGGTGGCTGTGTCTTTTTGATTTTAATTTCCCTAAGCTATAGGACCATAAGTGGCAGTGCCCTAGGCTCTGTTGCTTTGTTTTTTAGATGTTTCAGGAAACACCATACACTTCTCCCGAGTGTCTGTTGGCAATTTACATCCCGCCCATCAGCATAACAAGGCTCCCAGTTCTCCATGGCCTGTCCTGCCTTTCTGGATTTTACACTTTTTTCAGATGGCCCTTTTGACCGGGGGGAAGTGAGACTTCATTGTAGTGCAGATTTCCTTTGCAAGCTTGCTTGGTTGGCCAAAAAGGGCGTATGCGTTTTTTCCTGAATATATTCAGGAAAAAACGCATACGCCCTTTTTGGCCAAGTGCATCATTGTGGACGTTCTGCCTCTTTTCCTATGCTTTCAGTGCAATTCCAGTCTACCTCCTGAAATCGGTTTCCTGCAATTCTGCCCCGCTTTCAAGTCCTCTTGGCAGCCTTACTTCAGTATATTTTTGGACGATAGCTGTCATTTATAACTCTGCAGGTTTGTGAATTACAGTGCCCCTGAGCTCCTTTGTTCAACTCGCTTTCATTTGAGCTGGCCGCAACACCGCAGGATGGCTTCAGGCCCTAATCTTGTTCCGGTACGGCACGCTGAGCCTTTGGTTATTTCCTGTTCCTGGTGGGAAATGAGAGTTAAATTTGCCCGTCCAGACACCTCCAGCTAGCCTCTCATTGGTTCTCGCTATTCCTGTTCATCTTCCGCAGAAATTGCAAACTGGGCCAAACAGGAGGTTAAAGGGACTGACTCTCCAAGTGGGGAGAGTGTTAGTAAAGCGTCTGGAATGTTGCACCCGAGTACCAGGGGAGGAAAACTGAGACATATTTGAACACGTCTCCCGTTCACATGGTTGATCATACTCTGGGTTCCACATGCATGTTTTAGCTGAAGGAAGAATACCTTAAACATGGAGAGTTGAGACCCGTGGAATGGGTACCATGCAATATGACTTCACAGGGTCTTCATTTGCTCACCGAACCTCTCCAGTCCTATCACTGCTGCGTTTATTCCCCTGTACACACGCTTGATTCTCTTTTGGAGACATAGCAATCCATAGGTTTTAAGATACTTACTAGTCAGGTACATTCTTAGGCGTTTAATATGCGGTGTTGAGTCCATTTCGTTGAGCAAGGAGTAGCTCTTGTCTATTCCATATTTGGCTTAAAGAACTTTATCTGTGCTCATTTCAATCTCTGGTTTTATGCAGCACCCCAACTCACCTTTACCCTTAAGCAAGCATAAGTTGGTTTTCTAAATTTGAGAACCTGTTCTGTTTTGGAATTCAGTTCCTGTGTAGCCAAGTTTACATTCCGTGTATTAGTGATATCTTATGATGTTTCTTTTTCTGTGTGACTTATTTCAGTTAGAATCATCGTACCTGAATCCACTCATTGTGCTGCTAAGGGCCTGATGACACAGATTTCATTGCTGAGTGATATTGCTTTGTAAGTAAATACCACAACTTCTTTATCCATTTTTCACTTTCTGCGATGTTGAACTTGTACTGTAAACGAGGTTCTTGTAAACAGAGGCGTCCCAAACTTTGGGGTGGCTGTGTCTTTTTGATTTTAATTTCCCTAAGCTATAGGACCATAAGTGGAAGTGCCCTAGGTTCTGTTGCTTTGTTTTTTAGATGTTTCAGGAAACACCATACACTTCTCCCGAGTGGTTGTTGGCAATTTACATCCCGCCCATCAGATTAACAAGGCTCCCAGTTCTCCATGGCCTGTCCTGCCTTTCTGGATTTTACACTTTTTTCAGATGGCCCTTTTGACCGGGGGGAAGTGAGACTTCATTGTAGTGCAGATTTCCTTTGCAAGCTTGCTTGGTTGGCCAAAAAGGGCGTATGCGTTTTTTCCTGAATATATTCAGGAAAAAACGCATACGCCCTTTTTGGCCAAGTGCATCATTGTGGACGTTCTGCCTCTTTTCCTATGCTTTCAGTGCAATTCCAGTCTACCTCCTGAAATCGGTTTCCTGCAATTCTGCCCCGCTTTCAAGTCCTCTTGGCAGCCTTACTTCAGTCTATTTTTGGACGATAGCTGTCATTTATAACTCTGCAGGTTTGTGAATTACAGTGCCCCTGAGCTCCTTTGTTCAACTCGCTTTCATTTGAGCTGGCCGCAACACCGCAGGATGGCTTCAGGCCCTAATCTGGTTCCGGTACGGCACGCTGAGCCTTTGGTTATTTCCTGTTCCTGGTGGGAAATGAGAGTTAAATTTGCCCGTCCAGACACCTCCAGCTAGCCTCTCATTGGTTCTCGCTATTCCTGTTCATCTTCCGCAGAAATTGCAAACTGGGCCAAACAGGAGGTTAAAGGCGCTGACTCTCCAAGTGGGGAGAGTGTTAGTAAAGCGTCTGGAATGTTGCACCCGAGTACCAGGGGAGGAAAACTGAGACATATTTGAACACGTCTCCCGTTCACATGGTTGATCATACTTGGGTTCCACATGCATGTTTCAGCTGAAGGAAGAATACCTTAAACCTGCAGAGTTGAGACCCGTGTAAAGGGTACCATGCAATATGACTTCAAAGGGTCTTCATTTGCTCACCGAACCTCTCCAATCCTATCACTGCTGCGTTTATGCCCCGTTTCACATGCTTGATTCTCTTTTGGAGACATAGCAATCCATAGGTTTTACGATACTTACTAGTCAGGTACATTCTTAGGCGTTTAATATGCGGTGTTGAGTCCATTTCGTTGAGCAAGGAGTAGCTCTTGTCTATTCCATATTTGACTTAAGGAACTTTATCTGTGCTCATTTCTATCTCTGGTTTTATGCAGCACCCCAACTCACCTTTCCCCTTAAGCAAGCATAAGTTGGTTTTCTAAATTTGAGACCCTGTTCTGTTCTGTAATTCAGTTCCTGTGTAGCCAAGTTTACATTCCGTGTATTACTGATATCTTATGATGTTTCTTTTTCTGTGTGACTTATTTCAGTTAGAATCATCATACCTGAATCCACTCATTGTGATACTAAGGGCCTGATGACATAGATTTCATTGCTGAGTGATATTGCTTTGTAAGTAAATACCACAACTTCTTTATCCATTTTTCACTTTCTGCGATGTTGAACTTGTACTGTAAACGAGGTTCTTGTAAACAGAGCCGTTCCAAACTTTGCGGTGGCTGTGTCTTTTTGATTTTAATTTCCCTAAGCTATAGGACCATAAGTGGCAGTGCCCTAGGCTCTGTTGCTTTGTTTTTTAGATGTTTCAGGAAACACCATACACTTCTCCCGAGTGTCTGTTGGCAATTTACATCCCGCCCATCAGCATAACAAGGCTCCCAGTTCTCCATGGCCTGTCCTGCCTTTCTGGATTTTACACTTTTTTCAGATGGCCCTTTTGACCGGGGGGAAGTGAGACTTCATTGTAGTGCAGATTTCCTTTGCAAGCTTGCTTGGTTGGCCAAAAAGGGCGTATGCGTTTTTTCCTGAATATATTCAGGAAAAAACGCATACGCCCTTTTTGGCCAAGTGCATCATTGTGGACGTTCTGCCTCTTTTCCTATGCTTTCAATGCAATTCCAGTCTACCTCCTGAAATCGGTTTCCTGCAATTCTGCCCCGCTTTCAAGTCCTCTTGGCAGCCTTACTTCAGTGTATTTTTGGACGATAACTGTCATTTATAACTCTGCAGGTTTGTGAATTACAGTGCCCCTGGGCTCCTTTCTTCAACTCGCTTTCTTTTGAGCTGGCCGCAACACCGCAGGATGGCTTCAGGCCCTAATCTGGTTCCGGTACGGCACGCTGAGCCTTTGGTTATTTCCTCTTCCTGGTGGGAAATGAGAGTTAAATTTGCCCGTCCAGACACCTCCAGCTAGCCTCTCATTGGTTCTCGCTATTCCTGTTCATCTTCCGCAGAAATTGCAAACTGGGCCAAACAGGAGGTTAAAGGGACTGACGCTCCAAGTCGGAAGAGTGTTAGTAAAGCGTCTGGAATGTTGCACCCGAGTACCAGGGGAGGAAAACTGAGACATATTTGAACACGTCTCCCGTTCACATGGTTGATCATACTCTGGGTTCCACATGCATGTTTTAGCTGAAGGAAGAATACCTTAAACCTGCAGAGTTGAGACCCGTGGAATGGGTACCATGCAATATGACTTCAAAGGGTCTTCATTTGCTCACCGAACCTCTCCAATCCTATCACTGCTGCGTTTATGCCCCTGTACACATGCTTGATTCTCTTTCGGAGACATAGCAATCCATAGGTTTTAAGATACTTACTAGTCAGGTACATTCTTAGGCGTTTAATATGCGGTGTTGAGTCCATTTCGTTGAGCAAGGAGTAGCTCTTGTCTATTCCATATTTGGCTTAAGGAACTTTATCTGTGCTCATTTCAATCTCTGGTTTTATGCAGCACCCCAACTCACCTTTACCCTTAAGCAAGCATAAGTTGGTTTTCTAAATTTGAGACCCTGTTCTGTTCTGTAATTCAGTTCCTGTGTAGCCAAGTTTACATTCCGTGTATTACTGATATCTTATGATGTTTCTTTTTCTGTGTGACTTACTTCAGTTAGAATCATCATACCTGAATCCACTCATTGTGCTGCTACGGGCCTGATGACACAGATTTCATTGCTGAGTGATATTGCTTTGTAAGTAAATACCACAACTTCTTTATCCATTTTTCACTTTCTGCGATGTTGAACTTGTACTGTAAACGACGTTCTTGTAAACAGAGCCGTTCCAAACTTTGGGGTGGCTGTGTCTTTTTGATTTTAATTTCCCTAAGCTATAGGACCATAAGTGGAAGTGCCCTAGGTTCTGTTGCTTTGTTTTTTAGATGTTTCAGGAAACACCATACACTTCTCCCGAGTGGTTGTTGGCAATTTACATCCCGCCCATCAGCATAACAAGGCTCCCAGTTCTCCATGGCCTGTCCTGCCTTTCTGGATTTTACACTTTTTTCAGATGGCCCTTTTGACCGGGGGAAAGTGAGACTTCATTGTAGTGCAGATTTCCTTTGCAAGCTTGCTTGGTTGGCCAAAAAGGGCGTATGCGTTTTTTCCTGAATATATTCAGGAAAAAACGCATACGCCCTTTTTGGCCAAGTGCATCATTGTGGACGTTCTGCCTCTTTTCATATGCTTTCAATGCAATTCCAGTCTACCTCCTGAAATCGGTTTCCTGCAATTCTGCCCCGCTTTCAAGTCCTCTTGGCAGCCTTACTTCAGTCTATTTTTGGACGATAGCTGTCATTTATAACTCTGCAGGTTTGTGAATTACAGTGCCCCTGAGCTCCTTTGTTCAACTCGCTTTCTTTTGAGCTGGCCGCAACACCGCAGGATGGCTTCAGGCCCTAATCTGGTTCCGGTACGGCACGCTGAGCCTTTGGTTATTTCCTGTTCCTGGTGGGAAATGAGAGTTAAATTTGCCCGTCCAGACACCTCCAGCTAGCCTCTCATTGGTTCTCGCTATTCCTGTTCATCTTCCGCAGAAATTGCAAACTGGGCCAAACAGGAGGTTAAAGGCGCTGACTCTCCAAGTGGGGAGAGTGTTAGTAAAGCGTCTGGAATGTTGCACCCGAGTACCAAGGGAGGAAAACTGAGACATATTTGAACACGTCTCCCGTTCACATGGTTGATCATACTTGGGTTCCACATGCATGTTTTAGCTGAAGGAAGAATACCTTAAACCTGGAGAGTTGAGACCCGTGGAATGGGTACCATGCAATATGACTTCAAAGGGTCTTCATTTGCTCACCGAACCTCTCCAATCCTATCACTGCTGCGTTTATGCCCCTGTACACATGCTTGATTCTCTTTTGGAGACATAGCAATCCATAGGTTTTAAGATACTTACTAGTCAGGTACATTCTTAGGCGTTTAATATGCGGTGTTGAGTCCATTTCGTTGAGCAAGGAGTAGCTCTTGTCTATTCCATATTTGGCTTAAAGAACTTTATCTGTGCTCATTTCAATCTCTGGTTTTATGCAGCACCCCAACTCACCTTTACCCTTAAGCAAGCATAAGTTGGTTTTCTAAATTTGAGAACCTGTTCTGATTTGGAATTCAGTTCCTGTGTAGCCAAGTTTACATTCCGTGTATTAGTGATATCTTATGATGTTTCTTTTTCTGTGTGACTTATTTCAGTTAGAATCATCGTACCTGAATCCACTCATTGTGCTGCTAAGGGCCTGATGACACAGATTTCATTGCTGAGTGATATTGCTTTGTAAGTAAATACCACAACTTCTTTATCCATTTTTCACTTTCTGCGATGTTGAACTTGTACTGTAAACGAGGTTCTTGTAAACAGAGCCGTTCCAAACTTAGGGGTGGCTGTGTCTTTTTGATTTTAATTTCCCTAAGCTATAGGACCATAAGTGGCAGTGCCCTAGGCTCTGTTGCTTTGTTTTTTAGATGTTTCAGGAAACACCATACACTTCTCCCGAGTGTCTGTTGGCAATTTACATCCCGCCCATCAGCATAACAAGGCTCCCAGTTCTCCATGGCCTGTCCTGCCTTTCTGGATTTTACACTTTTTTCAGATGGCCCTTTTGACCGGGGGGAAGTGAGACTTCATTGTAGTGCAGATTTCCTTTGCAAGCTTGCTTGGTTGGCCAAAAAGGGCGTATGCGTTTTTTCCTGAATATATTCAGGAAAAAACGCATACGCCCTTTTTGGCCAAGTGCATCATTGTGGACGTTCTGCCTCTTTTCCTATGCTTTCAGTGCAATTCCAGTCTACCTCCTGAAATCGGTTTCCTGCAATTCTGCCCCGCTTTCAAGTCCTCTTGGCAGCCTTACTTCAGTATATTTTTGGACGATAGCTGTCATTTATAACTCTGCAGGTTTGTGAATTACAGTGCCCCTGAGCTCCTTTGTTCAACTCGCTTTCTTGTGACCTGGCCGCAACACCGCAGGATGGCTTCAGGCCCTAATCTGGTTCCGGCACGGCACGCTGAGCCTTTGGTTAATTCCTCTTCCTGGTGGGAAATGAGAGTTAAATTTGCCCGTCCAGACACCTCCAGCTAGTCTCTCATTGGTTCTCGCTATTCCTGTTCATCTTCCGCAGAAATTGCAAACTGGGCCAAACAGGAGGATAAAGGGACTGACGCTCCAAGTCGGAAGAGTGTTAGTAAAGCGTCTGGAATGTTGCACCCGAGTACCAGGGGAGGAAAACTGAGACATATTTGAACACGTCTCCCGTTCACATGGTTGATCATACTCTGGGTTCCATATGTATGTTTTAGCTGAAGGAAGAATACCTTAAACCTGGAGAGTTGAGACCCGTGTAATGGGTACCATGCAATATGACTTCAAAGGGTCTTCATTTGCTCACCGAACCTCTCCAATCCTATCACTGCTGCGTTTATGCCCCTGTACACATGCTTGATTCTCTTTCGGAGACATAGCAATCCATAGGTTTTAAGATACTTACTAGTCAGGTACATTCTTAGGCGTTTAATATGCGGTGTTGAGTCCATTTCGTTGAGCAAGGAGTAGCTCTTGTCTATTCCATATTTGGCTTAAGGAACTTTATCTGTGCTCATTTCAATCTCTGGTTTTATGCAGCACCCCAACTCACCTTTCCCCTTAAGCAAGCATAAGTTGGTTTTCTAAATTTGAGTCCCTGTTCTGTTCTGTAATTCAGTTCCTTTGTAGCCAAGTTTACATTCCGTGTATTACTGATATCTTATGATGTTTCTTTTTCTGTGTGACTTACTTCAGTTTGAATCATCATACCTGAATCCACTCATTGTGCTGCTAAGTGCCTGATGACACAGATTTCATTGCTGAGTGATATTGCTTTGTAAGTAAATACCACAAGTTCTTTATCCATTTTTCACTTTCTGTGATGTTGAACTTGTACTGTAAACGAGGTTCTTGTAAACAGAGCCGTTCCAAACTTTGGGGTGGCTGTGTCTTCTTGATTTTAATTTCCCTAAGCTATAGGACCATAAGTGGAAGTGCCCTAGGTTCTGTTGCTTTGTTTTTTAGATGTTTCAGGAAACACCATACACTTCTCCCGAGTGGTTGTTGGCAATTTACATCCCGCCCATCAGCATAACAAGGCTCCCAGTTCTCCATGGCCTGTCCTGCCTTTCTGGATTTTACACTTTTTTCAGATGGCCCTTTTGACCGGGGGGAAGTGAGACTTCATTGTAGTGCAGATTTCCTTTGCAAGCTTGCTTGGTTGGCCAAAAAGGGCGTATGCGTTTTTTCCTGAATATATTCAGGAAAAAACGCATACGCCCTTTTTGGCCAAGTGCATCATTGTGGACGTTCTGCCTCTTTTCCTATGCTTTCAATGCAATTCCAGTCTACCTCCTGAAATCGGTTTCCTGCAATTCTGCCCTGCTTTCAAGTCCTCTTGGCAGCCTTACTTCAGTCTATTTTTGGACGATAACTGTCATTTATAACTCTGCAGGTTTGTGAATTACAGTGCCCCTGGGCTCCTTTCTTCAACTCGCTTTCTTTTGAGCTGGCCGCAACACCGCAGGATGGCTTCAGGCCCTAATCTGGTTCCGGTACGGCACGCTGAGCCTTTGGTTATTTCCTCTTCCTGGTGGGAAATGAGAGTTAAATTTGCCCGTCCAGACACCTCCAGCTAGCCTCTCATTGGTTCTCGCTATTCCTGTTCATCTTCCGCAGAAATTGCAAACTGGGCCAAACAGGAGGTTAAAGGGACTGACTCTCCAAGTCGGGAGAGTGTTAGTAAAGCGTCTGGAATGTTGCACCCGAGTACCAGGGGAGGAAAACTGAGACATATTTGAACACGTCTCCCGTTCA
Organism: Delphinus delphis; assembly: GCF_949987515.2. Taxonomy (NCBI): domain Eukaryota; kingdom Metazoa; phylum Chordata; class Mammalia; order Artiodactyla; family Delphinidae; genus Delphinus; species Delphinus delphis. The sequence continues at coordinate 17,344 of NW_027192908.1, read as the reverse complement.
CATGGTTGATCATACTCTGGGTTCCACATGCATGTTTTAGCTGAAGGAAGAATACCTTAAACATGGAGAGTTGAGACCCGTGGAATGGGTACCATGCAATATGACTTCAAAGGGTCTTCATTTGCTCACCGAACCTCTCCAATCCTATCACTGCTGCGTTTATTCCCCTGTACACACGCTTGATTCTCTTTTGGAGACATAGCAATCCATAGGTTTTAAGATACTTACTAGTCAGGTACATTCTTAGGTGTTTAATATGGGGTGTTGAGTCCATTTCGTTGAGCAAGGAGTAGCTCTTGTCTATTCCATATTTGGCTTAAAGAACTTTATCTGTGCTCATTTCAATCTCTGGTTTTATGCAGCACCCCAACTCACCTTTACCCTTAAGCAAGCATAAGTTGGTTTTCTAAATTTGAGAACCTGTTCTGTTTTGGAATTCAGTTCCTGTGTAGCCAAGTTTTCATTCCGTGTATTACTGATATCTTATGATGTTTCTTTTTCTGTGTGACTTATTTCAGTTAGAATCATCGTACCTGAATCCACTCATTGTGCTGCTAAGGGCCTGATGACACAGATTTCATTGCTGAGTGATATTGCTTTGTAAGTAAATACCACAACTTCTTTATCCATTTTTCACTTTCTGCTATGTTGAACTTGTACTGTAAACGAGGTTCTTGTAAACAGAGCCGTTCCAAACTTTGGGGTGGCTGTGTCTTTTTGATTTTAATTTCCCTAAGCTATAGGACCATAAGTGGCAGTGCCCTAGGCTCTGTTGCTTTGTTTTTTAGATGTTTCAGGAAACACCATACACTTCTCCCGAGTGGTTGTTGGCAATTTATATCCCGCCCATCAGCATAACAAGGCTGCCAGTTCTCCATGGCCTGTCCTGCCTTTCTGGATTTTACACTTTTTTCAGATGGCCCTTTTGACCGGGGGGAAGTGAGACTTCATTGTAGTGCAGATTTCCTTTGCAAGCTTGCTTGGTTGGCCAAAAAGGGCGTATGCGTTTTTTCCTGAATATATTCAGGAAAAAACGCATACGCCCTTTTTGGCCAAGTGCATCATTGTGGACGTTCTGCCTCTTTTCCTATGCTTTCAATGCAATTCCAGTCTACCTCCTGAAATCGGTTTCCTGCAATTCTGCCCCGCTTTCAAGTCCTCTTGGCAGCCTTACTTCAGTCTATTTTTGGACGATAGCTGTCATTTATAACTCTGCAGGTTTGTGAATTACAGTGCCCCTGAGCTTCTTTCTTCAACTCGCTTTCTTGTGACCTGGCCGCAACACCGCAGGATGGCTTCAGGCCCTAATCTGGTTCCGGCACGGCACGCTGAGCCTTTGGTTAATTCCTCTTCCTGGTGGGAAATGAGAGTTAAATTTGCCCGTCCAGACACCTCCAGCTAGTCTCTCATTGGTTCTCGCTATTCCTGTTCATTTTCCGCAGAAATTGCAAACTGGGCCAAACAGGAGGATAAAGGGACTGACGCTCCAAGTCGGAAGAGTGTTAGTAAAGCGTCTGGAATGTTGCACCCGAGTACCAGGGGAGGAAAACTGAGACATATTTGAACACGTCTCCCGTTCACATGGTTGATCATACTCTGGGTTCCATATGCATGTTTTAGCTGAAGGAAGAATACCTTAAACCTGGAGAGTTGAGACCCGTGGAATGGGTACCATGCAATATGACTTCAAAGGGTCTTCATTTGCTCACCGAACCTCTCCAATCCTATCACTGCTGCGTTTATGCCCCTGTACACATGCTTGATTCTCTTTCGGAGACATAGCAATCCATAGGTTTTAAGATACTTACTAGTCAGGTACATTCTTAGGCGTTTAATATGCGGTGTTGAGTCCATTTCGTTGAGCAAGGAGTAGCTCTTGTCTATTCCATATTTGGCTTAAGGAACTTTATCTGTGCTCATTTCAATCTCTGGTTTTATGCAGCACCCCAACTCACCTTTCCCCTTAAGCAAGCATAAGTTGGTTTTCTAAATTTGAGACCCTGTTCTGTTCTGTAATTCAGTTCCTTTGTAGCCAAGTTTACATTCCGTGTATTACTGATATCTTATGATGTTTCTTTTTCTGTGTGACTTACTTCAGTTTGAATCATCATACCTGAATCCACTCATTGTGCTGCTAAGTGCCTGATGACACAGATTTCATTGCTGAGTGATATTGCTTTGTAAGTAAATACCACAAGTTCTTTATCCATTTTTCACTTTCTGTGATGTTGAACTTGTACTGTAAACGAGGTTCTTGTAAACAGAGCCGTTCCAAACTTTGGGGTGGCTGTGTCTTCTTGATTTTAATTTCCCTAAGCTATAGGACCATAAGTGGAAGTGCCCTAGGTTCTGTTGCTTTGTTTTTTAGATGTTTCAGGAAACACCATACACTTCTCCCGAGTGGTTGTTGGCAATTTACATCCCGCCCATCAGCATAACAAGGCTCCCAGTTCTCCATGGCCTGTCCTGCCTTTCTGGATTTTACACTTTTTTCAGATGGCCCTTTTGACCGGGGGGAAGTGAGACTTCATTGTAGTGCAGATTTCCTTTGCAAGCTTGCTTGGTTGGCCAAAAAGGGCGTATGCGTTTTTTCCTGAATATATTCAGGAAAAAACACATACGCCCTTTTTGGCCAAGTGCATCATTGTGGACATTCTGCCTCTTTTCATATGCTTTCAATGCAATTCCAGTCTACCTCCTGAAATCGGTTTCCTGCAATTCTGCCCAGCTTTCAAGTCCTCTTGGCAGCCTTACTTCAGTCTATTTTTGGACGATAGCTGTCATTTATAACTCTGCAGGTTTGTGAATTACAGTGCCCCTGAGCTCCATTCTTCAACTCGCTTTCTTGTGACCTGGCCGCAACACTGCAGGATATCTTCAGGCCCTAATCTGGTTCCGGTACGGCACGCTGAGCCTTTGGTTATTTCCTCTTCCTGGTGGGAAATGAGAGTTAAATTTGCCCGTCCAGACACCTCCAGCTAGCCTCTAATTGGTTCTCGCTATTCCTGTTCATCTTCCGCAGAAATTGCAAACTGGGCCAAACAAGAGGTTAAAGGCGCTGACTCTCCAAGTGGGGAGAGTGTTAGTAAAGCGTCTGGAATGTTGCACCCGAGTACCAGGGGAGGAAAACTGAGACATATTTGAACACGTCTCCCGTTCACATGGTTGATCATACTTGGGTTCCACATGCATGTTTTAGCTGAAGGAAGAATACCTAAAACCTGGGTAGTTGAAACCCGTGGAATGGGTACCATGCAATATGACTTCAAAGGGTCTTCATTTGCTCACCGAACCTCTCCAATCCTATCACTGCTGCGTTTATGCCCCTGTACACATGCTTGATTCTCTTTCGGAGACATAGCAATCCATAGGTTTTAAGATACTTACTAGTCAGGTACATTCTTAGGCGTTTAATATGCGGTGTTGAGTCCATTTCGTTGAGCAAGGAGTAGCTCTTGTCTATTCCATATTTGGCTTAAGGAACTTTATCTGTGCTCATTTCAATCTCTGGTTTTATGCAGCACCCCAACTCACCTTTACCCTTAAGCAAGCATAAGTTGGTTTTCTAAATTTGAGTCCCTGTTCTGTTCTGTAATTCAGTTCCTTTGTAGCCAAGTTTACATTCCGTGTATTACTGATATCTTATGATGTTTCTTTTTCTGTGTGACTTACTTCAGTTAGAATCATCATACCTGAATCCACTCATTGTGCTGCTAAGTGCCTGATGACACAGATTTCATTGCTGAGTGATATTGCTTTGTAAGTAAATACCACAAGTTCTTTATCCATTTTTCACTTTCTGTGATGTTGAACTTGTACTGTAAACGAGGTTCTTGTAAACAGAGCCGTTCCAAACTTTGGGGTGGCTGTGTCTTTTTGATTTTAATTTCCCTAAGCTATAGGACCATAAGTGGAAGTGCCCTAGTTTCTGTTGCTTTGTTTTTTAGATGTTTCAGGAAACACCATACACTTCTCCCGAGTGGTTGTTGGCAATTTACATCCCGCCCATCAGCATAACAAGGCTCCCAGTTCTCCATGGCCTGTCCTGCCTTTCTGGATTTTACACTTTTTTCAGATGGCCCTTTTGACCGGGGGGAAGTGAGACTTCATTGTAGTGCAGATTTCCTTTGCAAGCTTGCTTGGTTGGCCAAAAAGGGCGTATGCGTTTTTTCCTGAATATATTCAGGAAAAAACGCATACGCCCTTTTTGGCCAAGTGCATCATTGTGGACGTTCTGCCTCTTTTCCTATGCTTTCAATGCAATTCCAGTCTACCTCCTGAAATCGGTTTCCTGCAATTCTGCCCCGCTTTCAAGTCCTCTTGGCAGCCTTACTTCAGTCTATTTTTGGATGATAGCTGTCATTTATAATTCTGCAGGTTTGTGAATTACAGTGCCCCTGAGCTCCTTTCTTCAACTCGCTTTCTTGTGACCTGGCCGCAACACCGCAGGATGGCTTCAGGCCCTAATCTGGTTCCGGCACGGCACGCTGAGCCTTTGGTTATTTCCTCTTCCTGGTGGGAAATGAGAGTTAAATTTCCCCGTCCAGACACCTCCAGCTAGTCTCTCATTGGTTCTCGCTATTCCTGTTCATCTTCCGCAGAAATTGCAAACTGGGCCAAACAGGAGGTTAAAGGGACTGACTCTCCAAGTTGGGAGAGTGTTAGTAAAGCGTCTGGAATGTTGCACCCGAGTACCAGGGTACGAAAACTGAGACATATTTGAACACGTCTCCCGATCAAATGGTTGATCATACTCTAGGTTCCACATGCATGTTTTAGCTGAAGGAAGAATACCTTAAACCTGGGTAGTTGAAACCCGTGGAATGGGTACCATGCAATATGACTTCAAAGGGTCTTCATTTGCTCACCGAACCTCTCCAATCCTATCACTGCTGCGTTTATGCCCCTGTACACATGCTTGATTCTCTTTCGGAGACATAGCAAACCATAGGTTTTAAGATACTTACTAGTCAGGTACATTCTTAGGCGTTTAATATGCGGTGTTGAGTCCATTTCGTTGAGCAAGGAGTAGCTCTTGTCTATTCCATATTTGACTTAAGGAACTTTATCTGTGCTCATTTCAATCTCTGGTTTTATGCAGCACCCCAACTCACCTTTCCCCTTAAGCAAGCATAAGTTGGTTTTCTAAATTTGAGACCCTGTTCTGTTCTGTAATTCAGTTCCTGTGTAGCCAAGTTTACATTCCGTGTATTACTGATATCTTATGATGTTTCTTTTTCTGTGTGACTTACTTCAGTTAGAATCATCATACCTGAATCCACTCATTGTGCTGCTAAGGGCCTGATGACACAGATTTCATTGCTGAGTGATATTGCTTTGTAAGTAAATACCACAACTTCTTTATCCATTTTTCACTTTCTGCGATGTTGAACTTGTACTGTAAACGAGGTTCTTGTAAACGGAGCCATTCCAAACTTTGGGGTGGCTGTGTCTTTTTGATTTTAATTTCCCTAAGCTATAGGACCATAAGTGGAAGTGCCCTAGGTTCTGTTGCTTTGTTTTTTAGATGTTTCAGGAAACACCATACACTTCTCCCGAGTGGTTGTTGGCAATTTACATCCCGCCCATCAGCATAACAAGGCTCCCAGTTCTCCATGGCCTGTCCTGCCTTTCTGGATTTTACACTTTTTTCAGATGGCCCTTTTGACCGGGGGAAAGTGAGACTTCATTGTAGTGCAGATTTCCTTTGCAAGCTTGCTTGGTTGGCCAAAAAGGGCGTATGCGTTTTTTCCTGAATATATTCAGGAAAAAACGCATACGCCCTTTTTGGCCAAGTGCATCATTGTGGACGTTCTGCCTCTTTTCCTATGCTTTCAATGCAATTCCAGTCTACCTCCTGAAATCGGTTTCCTGCAATTCTGCCCCGCTTTCAAGTCCTCTTGGCAGCCTTACTTCAGTCTATTTTTGGACGATAGCTGTCATTTATAACTCTGCAGGTTTGTGCATTACAGTGCCCCTGAGCTCCTTTCTTCAACTCGCTTTCTTGTGACCTGGCCGCAACACCGCAGGATGGCTTCAGGCCCTAATCTGGTTCCGGCACGGCACGCTGAGCCTTTGGTTATTTCCTCTTCCTGGTGGGAAATGAGAGTTAAATTTGCCCGTCCAGACACCTGCAGCTAGTCTCTCATTGGTTCTCGCTATTCCTGTTCATCTTCCGCAGAAATTGCAAACTTGGCCAAACAGGAGGTTAAAGGGACTGACTCTCCAAGTCGGGAGAGTGTTAGTAAAGCGTCTGGAATGTTGCACCCGAGTACCAGGGGAGGAAAACTGAGACATATTTGAACACGTCTCCCGTTCACATGGTTGACCATACTTGGGTTCCACATGCATGTTTTAGCTGAAGGAAGAATACCTTAAACCTGGATAGTTAAGACCCGTGTAATGGGTACCATGCAATATGACTTCAAAGGGTCTACATTTGCGCACCGAACCTCTCCAATCCTATCACTGCTGCGTTTATGCCCCTGTACACATGCTTGATTCTCTTTTGGAGACATAGCAATCCATAGGTTTTAAGATACTTACTAGTCAGGAACATTCTTAGGCGTTTAATATGGGGTGTTGAGTCCATTTCGTTGAGCAAGGAGTAGCTCTTGTCTATTCCATATTTGGCTTAAGGAAATTTATCTGTGCTCATTTCAATCTCTGGTTTTATGCAGCAACCCAACTCACCTTTACCCTTAAGCAAGCATAAGTTGGTTTTCTAAATTTGAGACCCTGTTCTGTTCTGTAATTCAGTTCCTGTGTAGCCAAGTTTACATTCCGTGTATTACTGATATCTTATGATGTTTCTTTTTCTGTGTGACTTATTTCAGTTAGAATCATCATACCTGAATCCACTCATTGTGCTGCTACGGGCCTGATGACACAGATTTCATTGCTGAGTGATATTGCTTTGTAAGTAAATACCACAACTTCTTTATCCATTTTTCACTTTCTGCGATGTTGAACTTGTACTGTAAATGAGGTTCTTGTAAACAGAGCAGTTCCAAACTTTGGGGTGGCTGTGTCTTTTTGATTTTAATTTCCCTAAGCTATAGGACCATAAGTGGAAGTGCCCTAGGCTCTGTTGCTTTGTTTTTTAGATGTTTCAGGAAACACCATACACTTCTCCCAAGTGTCTGTTGGCAATTTACATCCCGCCCATCAGCATAACAAGGCTCCCAGTTCTCAATGGCCTGTTGCCTTTCTGGATTTTACACTTTTTTCAGATGGCCCTTTTGACCGGGGGGAAGTGAGACTTCATTGTAGTGCAGATTTCCTTTGCAAGTTTGCTTGGTTGGCCAAAAAGGGCGTATGCGTTTTTTCCTGAATATATTCAGGAAAAAACGCATACGCCCTTTTTGGCCAAGTGCATCATTGTGGACGTTCTGCCTCTTTTCCTATGCTTTCAATGCAATTCCAGTCTACCTCCTGAAATCAGTTTCCTGCAATGCTGCCCCGCTTTCAAGTCCTCTTGGCAGCCTTACTTCAGTCTATTTTTGGACGATAGCTGTCATTTATAACTCTGCAGGTTTGTGAATTACAGTGCCCCTGAGCTCCTTTCTTCAACTCGCTTTCTTGTGACCTGGCCGCAACACCGCAGGATGGCTTCAGGCCCTAATCTGGTTCCGGCACGGCACGCTGAGCCTTTGGTTATTTCCTCTTCCTGGTGGGAAATGAGAGTTAAATTTGCCCGTCCAGACACCTCCAGCTAGCCTCTCATTGGTTCTCGCTATTCCTGTTCATCTTCCGCAGAAATTGCAAACTGGGCCAAACAGGAGGTTAAAGGCACTGACTCTCCAAGTGGGGAGAGTGTTAGTAAAGCGTCTGGAATGTTGCACCCGAGTACCAGGGGAGGAAAACTGAGACATATTTGAACACGTCTCCCGTTCACATGGTTGATCATACTTGGGTTCCACATGCATGTTTTAGCTGAAGGAAGAATACCTTAAACATGGAGAGTTGAAACCCGTGGAATGGGTACCATGCAATATGACTTCAAAGGGTCTTCATTTGCTCACCGAACCTCTCCAATCCTATCACTGCTGCGTTTATGCCCCTGTACACATGCTTGATTCTCTTTCGGAGACATAGCAATCCATAGGTTTTTAAGATACTTACTAGTCAGGTACATTCTTAGGCGTTTAATATGCGGTGTTGAGTCCATTTCGTTGAGCAAGGAGTAGCTCTTGTCTATTCCATATTTGACTTAAGGAACTTTATCTGTGCTCATTTCAATCTCTGGTTTTATGCAGCACCCCAACTCACCTTTACCCTTAAGCAAGCATAAGTTGGTTTTCTAAATTTGAGACCCTGTTCTGTTCTGTAATTCAGTTCCTGTGTAGCCAAGTTTACATTCCGTGTATTACTGATATCTTATGATGTTTCTTTTTCTGTGTGACTTACTTCAGTTAGAATCATCATACCTGAATCCACTCATTGTGCTGCTAAGGGCCTGATGACACAGATTTCATTGCTGAGTGATATTGCTTTGTAAGTAAATACCACAACTTCTTTATCCATTTTTCACTTTCTGCGATGTTGAACTTGTACTGTAAACGAGGTTCTTGTAAACAGAGCCGTTCCAAACTTTGGGGTGGCTGTGTCTTTTTGATTTTAATTTCCCTAAGCTATAGGACCATAAGTGGAAGTGCCCTAGGTTCTGTTGCTTTGTTTTTTAGATGTTTCAGGAAACACCATACACTTCTCCCGAGTGGTTGTTGGCAATTTACATCCCGCCCATCAGCATAACAAGGCTCCCAGTTCTCCATGGCCTGTCCTGCCTTTCTGGATTTTACACTTTTTTCAGATGGCCCTTTTGACCGGGGGGAAGTGAGACTTCATTGTAGTGCAGATTTCCTTTGCAAGCTTGCTTGGTTGGCCAAAAAGGGCGTATGCGTTTTTTCCTGAATATATTCAGGAAAAAACGCATACGCCCTTTTTGGCCAAGTGCATCATTGTGGACGTTCTGCCTCTTTTCCTATGCTTTCAATGCAATTCCAGTCTACCTCCTGAAATCAGTTTCCTGCAATGCTGCCCCGCTTTCAAGTCCTCTTGGCAGCCTTACTTCAGTCTATTTTTGGACGATAGCTGTCATTTATAACTCTGCAGGTTTGTGAATTACAGTGCCCCTGAGCTCCTTTCTTCAACTCGCTTTCTTGTGACCTGGCCGCAACACCGCAGGATGGCTTCAGGCCCTAATCTGGTTCCGGCACGGCACGCTGAGCCTTTGGTTATTTCCTCTTCCTGGTGGGAAATGAGAGTTAAATTTGCCCGTCCAGACACCTCCAGCTAGCCTCTCATTGGTTCTCGCTATTCCTGTTCATCTTCCGCAGAAATTGCAAACTGGGCCAAACAGGAGGTTAAAGGCACTGACTCTCCAAGTGGGGAGAGTGTTAGTAAAGCGTCTGGAATGTTGCACCCGAGTACCAGGGGAGGAAAACTGAGACATATTTGAACACGTCTCCCGTTCACATGGTTGATCATACTTGGGTTCCACATGCATGTTTTAGCTGAAGGAAGAATACCTTAAACATGGAGAGTTGAAACCCGTGGAATGGGTACCATGCAATATGACTTCAAAGGGTCTTCATTTGCTCACCGAACCTCTCCAATCCTATCACTGCTGCGTTTATGCCCCTGTACACATGCTTGATTCTCTTTCGGAGACATAGCAATCCATAGGTTTTTAAGATACTTACTAGTCAGGTACATTCTTAGGCGTTTAATATGCGGTGTTGAGTCCATTTCGTTGAGCAAGGAGTAGCTCTTGTCTATTCCATATTTGACTTAAGGAACTTTATCTGTGCTCATTTCAATCTCTGGTTTTATGCAGCACCCCAACTCACCTTTACCCTTAAGCAAGCATAAGTTGGTTTTCTAAATTTGAGACCCTGTTCTGTTCTGTAATTCAGTTCCTGTGTAGCCAAGTTTACATTCCGTGTATTACTGATATCTTATGATGTTTCTTTTTCTGTGTGACTTATTTCAGTTAGAATCATCATACCTGAATCCACTCATTGTGCTGCTAAGGGCCTGATGACACAGATTTCATTGCTGAGTGATATTGCTTTGTAAGTAAATACCACAACTTCTTTATCCATTTTTCACTTTCTGCGATGTTGAACTTGTACTGTAAACGAGGTTCTTGTAAACAGAGCCGTTCCAAACTTTGGGGTGGCTGTGTCTTTTTGATTTTAATTTCCCTAAGCTATAGGACCATAAGTGGAAGTGCCCTAGGCTCTGTTGCTTTGTTTTTTAGATGTTTCAGGAAACACCATACACTTCTCCGAGTGGTTGTTGGCAATTTACATCCCGCCCATCAGCATAACAAGGCTCCCAGTTCTCCATGGCCTGTCCTGCCTTTCTGGATTTTACACTTTTTTCAGATGGCCCTTTTGACCGGGGGGAAGTGAGACTTCATTGTAGTGCAGATTTCCTTTGCAAGCTTGCTTGGTTGGCCAAAAAGGGCGTATGCGTTTTTTCCTGAATATATTCAGGAAAAAACGCATACGCCCTTTTTGGCCAAGTGCATCATTGTGGACGTTCTGCCTCTTTTCCTATGCTTTCAATGCAATTCCAGTCTACCTCCTGAAATCGGTTTCCTGCAATTCTGCCCCGCTTTCAAGTCCTCTTGGCAGCCTTACTTCAGTCTATTTTTGGACGATAGCTGTCATTTATAACTCTGCAGGTTTGTGAATTACAGTGCCCCTGAGCTCCTTTCTTCAACTCGCTTTCTTGTGACCTGGCCGCAACACCGCAGGATGGCTTCAGGACCTAATCTGGTTCTGGCACGGCACGCTGAGCCTTTGGTTAATTCCTCTTCCTGGTGGGAAATGAGAGTTAAATTTGCCCGTCCAGACACCTCCAGCTAGTCTCTCATTGGTTCTCGCTATTCCTGTTCATCTTCCGCAGAAATTGCAAACTGGGCCAAACAGGAGGTTAAAGGGACTGACTCTCCAAGTCGGGAGAGTGTTAGTAAAGCGTCTGGAATGTTGCACCCGAGTACCAGGGTACGAAAACTGAGACATATTTGAACACGTCTCCCGATCACATGGTTGATCATACTCTAGGTTCCACATGCATGTTTTAGCTGAAGGAAGAATACCTTAAACCTGGGTAGTTGAAACCCGTGGAATGGGTACCATGCAATATGACTTCAAAGTGTCTTCATTTGCGCACCGAACCTCTCCAATCCTATCACTGCTGCGTTTATGCCCCTGTACACATGCTTGATTCTCTTTTGGAGACATAGCAATCCATAGGTTTTAAGATACTTACTAGTCAGGAACATTCTTAGGCGTTTAATATGGGGTGTTGAGTCCATTTCGTTGAGCAAGGAGTAGCTCTTGTCTATTCCATATTTGGCTTAAGGAAATTTATCTGTGCTCATTTCAATCTCTGGTTTTATGCAGCAACCCAACTCACCTTTACCCTTAAGCAAGCATAAGTTGGTTTTCTAAATTTGAGACCCTGTTCTGTTCTGTAATTCAGTTCCTGTGTAGCCAAGTTTACATTCCGTGTATTACTGATATCTTATGATGTTTCTTTTTCTGTGTGACTTATTTCAGTTAGAATCATCATACCTGAATCCACTCATTGTGCTGCTACGGGCCTGATGACACAGATTTCATTGCTGAGTGATATTGCTTTGTAAGTAAATACCACAACTTCTTTATCCATTTTTCACTTTCTGTGATGTTGAACTTGTACTGTAAATGAGGTTCTTGTAAACAGAGCCGTTCCAAACTTTGGGGTGGCTGTGTCTTTTTGATTTTAATTTCCCTAAGCTATAGGACCATAAGTGGAAGTGCCCTAGGCTCTGTTGCTTTGTTTTTTAGATGTTTCAGGAAACACCATACACTTCTCCCAAGTGTCTGTTGGCAATTTACATCCCGCCCATCAGCATAACAAGGCTCCCAGTTCTCAATGGCCTGTTGCCTTTCTGGATTTTACACTTTTTTCAGATGGCCCTTTTGACCGGGGGGAAGTGAGACTTCATTGTAGTGCAGATTTCCTTTGCAAGCTTGCTTGGTTGGCCAAAAAGGGCGTATGCGTTTTTTCCTGAATATATTCAGGAAAAAACGCATACGCCCTTTTTGGCCAAGTGCATCATTGTGGACGTTCTGCCTCTTTTCCTATGCTTTCAATGCAATTCCAGTCTACCTCCTGAAATCGGTTTCCTGCAATGCTGCCCCGCTTTCAAGTCCTCTTGGCAGCCTTACTTCAGTCTATTTTTGGACGATAGCTGTCATTTATAACTCTGCAGGTTTGTGAATTACAGTGCCCCTGAGCTCCTTTCTTCAACTCGCTTTCTTGTGACCTGGCTGCAACACCGCATGATGGCTTCAGGCCCTAATCTGGTTCCGGCCCGGCATGCTGAGCCTTTGGTTAATTCCTCTTCCTGGTGGGAAATGAGAGTTAAATTTGCCCGTCCAGACACCTCCAGCTAGCCTCTCATTGGTTCTCGCTATTCCTGTTCATCTTCCGCAGAAATTGCAAACTGGGCCAAACAGGAGGTTAAAGGCGCTGACTCTCCAAGTGGGGAGAGTGTTAGTAAAGCGTCTGGAATGTTGCACCCGAGTAGCAGGGGAGGAAAACTGAGACATATTTGAACACGTCTCCCGTTCACATGGTTGACCATACTTGGGTTCCACATGCATGTTTTAGCTGAAGGAAGAATACCTTAAACCTGGAGAGTTAAGACCCGTGTAATGGGTACCATGCAATATGACTTCAAAGGGTCTTCATTTGCTCACCGAACCTCTCCAATCCTATCACTGCTGCGTTTATGCCCCTGTACACATGCTTGATTCTCTTTCGGAGACATAGCAATCCATAGGTTTTTAAGATACTTACTAGTCAGGTACATTCTTAGGCGTTTAATATGCAGTGTTGAGTCCATTTCGTTGAGCAAGGAGTAGCTCTTGTCTATTCCATATTTGACTTAAGGAACTTTATCTGTGCTCATTTCAATCTCTGGTTTTATGCAGCACCCCAACTCACCTTTACCCTTAAGCAAGCATAAGTTGGTTTTCTAAATTTGAGACCCTGTTCTGTTCTGTAATTCAGTTCCTGTGTAGCCAAGTTTACATTCCGTGTATTACTGATATCTTATGATGTTTCTTTTTCTGTGTGACTTACTTCAGTTAGAATCATCATACCTGAATCCACTCATTGTGCTGCTAAGGGCCTGATGACACAGATTTCATTGCTGAGTGATATTGCTTTGTAAGTAAATACCACAACTTCTTTATCCATTTTTCACTTTCTGCGATGTTGAACTTGTACTGTAAACGAGGTTCTTGTAAACAGAGGCGTCCCAAACTTTGGGGTGGCTGTGTCTTTTTGATTTTAATTTCCCTAAGCTATAGGACCATAAGTGGAAGTGCCCTAGGTTCTGTTGCTTTGTTTTTTAGATGTTTCAGGAAACACCATACACTTCTCCCGAGTGGTTGTTGGCAATTTACATCCCGCCCATCAGCATAACAAGGCTCCCAGTTCTCCATGGCCTGTCCTGCCTTTCTGGATTTTACACTTTTTTCAGATGGCCCTTTTGACCGGGGGGAAGTGAGACTTCATTGTAGTGCAGATTTCCTTTGCAAGCTTGCTTGGTTGGCCAAAAAGTGCGTATGCGTTTTTTCCTGAATATATTCAGGAAAAAACGCATACGCCCTTTTTGGCCAAGTGCATCATTGTGGACGTTCTGCCTCTTTTCCTATGCTTTCAATGCAATTCCAGTCTACCTCCTGAAATCGGTTTCCTGCAATTCTGCCCCGCTTTCAAGTCCTCTTGGCAGCCTTACTTCAGTATATTTTTGGACGATAGCTGTCATTTATAACTCTGCAGGTTTGTGAATTACAGTGCCCCTGAGCTCCTTTGTTCAACTCGCTTTCTTTTGAGCTGGCCGCAACACCGCAGGATGGCTTCAGGCTCTAATCTGGTTCCGGTACGGCACGCTGAGCCTTTGGTTAATTCCTCTTCCTGGTGGGAAATGAGAGTTAAATTTGCCCGTCCAGACACCTCCAGCTAGCCTCTCATTGGTTCTCGCTATTCCTGTTCATCTTCCGCAGAAATTGCAAACTGGGCCAAACAGGAGGTTAAAGGCGCTGACTCTCCAAGTGGGGAGAGTGTTAGTAAAGCGTCTGGAATGTTGCACCCGAGTACCAGGGGAGGAAAACTGAGACATATTTGAACACGTCTCCCGTTCACATGGTTGATCACACTTGGGTTCCACATGCATGTTTTAGCTGAAGGAAGAATACCTTAAACCTGGGTAGTTGAAACCCGTGGAATGGGTACCATGCAATATGACTTCAAAGGGTCTTCATTTGCTCACCGAACCTCTCCAATCCTATCACTGCTGCGTTTATGCCCCTGTACACATGCTTGATTCTCTTTCGGAGACATAGCAATCCATAGGTTTTAAGATACTTACTAGTCAGGTACATTCTTAGGCGTTTAATATGCGGTGTTGAGTCCATTTCGTTGAGCAAGGAGTAGCTCTTGTCTATTCCATATTTGGCTTAAGGAACTTTATCTGTGCTCATTTCAATCTCTGGTTTTATGCAGCAACCCAACTCACCTTTACCCTTAAGCAAGCATAAGTTGGTTTTCTAAATTTGAGACCCTGTTCTGTTTTGGAATTCAGTTCCTGTGTAGCCAAGTTTACATTCCGTGTATTAGTGATATCTTATGATGTTTCTTTTTCTGTGTGACTTATTTCAGTTAGAATCATCGTACCTGAATCTACTCATTATGCTGCTACGGGCCTGATGACATAGATTTCATTGCTGAGTGATACTGCATTGTACGTAAGTACCACAAGTTCTTTATCCATTTTTCACTTTCTGCGATGTTGAACTTGTACTGTAAACGAGGTTCTTGTAAACAGAGCCGTTCCAAACTTTGGGGTGGCTGTGTCTTTTTGATTTTAATTTCCCTAAGCTATAGGACCATAAGTGGAAGTGCCCTAGGCTCTGTTGCTTTGTTTTTTAGATGTTTCAGGAAACACCATACACTTCTCCCGAGTGGTTGTTGGCAATTTACATCCCGCCCATCAGCATAACAAGGCTCCCAGTTCTCCATGGCCTGTCCTGCCTTTCTGGATTTTACACTTTTTTCAGATGGCCCTTTTGACCGGGGGGAAGTGAGACTTCATTGTAGTGCAGATTTCCTTTGCAAGCTTGCTTGGTTGGCCAAAAAGGGCGTATGCGTTTTTTCCTGAATATATTCAGGAAAAAACGCATACGCCCTTTTTGGCCAAGTGCATCATTGTGGACGTTCTGCCTCTTTTCCTATGCTTTCAATGCAATTCCAGTCTACCTCCTGAAATCAGTTTCCTGCAATGCTGCCCCGCTTTCAAGTCCTCTTGGCAGCCTTACTTCAGTCTATTTTTGGACGATAGCTGTCATTTATAACTCTGCAGGTTTGTGAATTACAGTGCCCCTGAGCTCCTTTCTTCAACTCGCTTTCTTGTGACCTGGCCGCAACACCGCAGGATGGCTTCAGGACCTAATCTGGTTCCGGCACGGCACGCTGAGCCTTTGGTTATTTCCTCTTCCTGGTGGGAAATGAGAGTTAAATTTGCCCGTCCAGACACCTCCAGCTAGCCTCTCATTGGTTCTCGCTATTCCTGTTCATCTTCCGCAGAAATTGCAAACTGGGCCAAACAGGAGGTTAAAGGCACTGACTCTCCAAGTGGGGAGAGTGTTAGTAAAGCGTCTGGAATGTTGCACCCGAGTACCAGGGGAGGAAAACTGAGACATATTTGAACACGTCTCCCGTTCACATGGTTGATCATACTTGGGTTCCACATGCATGTTTTAGCTGAAGGAAGAATACCTTAAACATGGAGAGTTGAAACCCGTGGAATGGGTACCATGCAATATGACTTCAAAGGGTCTTCATTTGCTCACCGAACCTCTCCAATCCTATCACTGCTGCGTTTATGCCCCTGTACACATGCTTGATTCTCTTTCGGAGACATAGCAATCCATAGGTTTTTAAGATACTTACTAGTCAGGTACATTCTTAGGCGTTTAATATGCGGTGTTGAGTCCATTTCGTTGAGCAAGGAGTAGCTCTTGTCTATTCCATATTTGACTTAAGGAACTTTATCTGTGCTCATTTCAATCTCTGGTTTTATGCAGCACCCCAACTCACCTTTACCCTTAAGCAAGCATAAGTTGGTTTTCTAAATTTGAGACCCTGTTCTGTTCTGTAATTCAGTTCCTGTGTAGCCAAGTTTACATTCCGTGTATTACTGATATCTTATGATGTTTCTTTTTCTGTGTGACTTACTTCAGTTAGAATCATCATACCTGAATCCACTCATTGTGCTGCTAAGGGCCTGATGACACAGATTTCATTGCTGAGTGATATTGCTTTGTAAGTAAATACCACAACTTCTTTATCCATTTTTCACTTTCTGCGATGTTGAACTTGTACTGTAAACGAGGTTCTTGTAAACAGAGCCGTTCCAAACTTTGGGGTGGCTGTGTCTTTTTGATTTTAATTTCCCTAAGCTATAGGACCATAAGTGGAAGTGCCCTAGGTTCTGTTGCTTTGTTTTTTAGATGTTTCAGGAAACACCATACACTTCTCCCGAGTGGTTGTTGGCAATTTACATCCCGCCCATCAGCATAACAAGGCTCCCAGTTCTCCATGGCCTGTCCTGCCTTTCTGGATTTTACACTTTTTTCAGATGGCCCTTTTGACCGGGGGGAAGTGAGACTTCATTGTAGTGCAGATTTCCTTTGCAAGCTTGCTTGGTTGGCCAAAAAGGGCGTATGCGTTTTTTCCTGAATATATTCAGGAAAAAACGCATACGCCCTTTTTGGCCAAGTGCATCATTGTGGACGTTCTGCCTCTTTTCCTATGCTTTCAATGCAATTCCAGTCTACCTCCTGAAAT
Source organism: Delphinus delphis (assembly GCF_949987515.2). Lineage (NCBI taxonomy): Eukaryota > Metazoa > Chordata > Mammalia > Artiodactyla > Delphinidae > Delphinus > Delphinus delphis. The sequence goes on along the minus strand of NW_027192908.1, from coordinate 427 downwards.
CAGTTTCCTGCAATGCTGCCCCGCTTTCAAGTCCTCTTGGCAGCCTTACTTCAGTCTATTTTTGGACGATAGCTGTCATTTATAACTCTGCAGGTTTGTGAATTACAGTGCCCCTGAGCTCCTTTCTTCAACTCGCTTTCTTGTGACCTGGCCGCAACACCGCAGGATGGCTTCAGGCCCTAATCTGGTTCCGGCACGGCACGCTGAGCCTTTGGTTATTTCCTCTTCCTGGTGGGAAATGAGAGTTAAATTTGCCCGTCCAGACACCTCCAGCTAGCCTCTCATTGGTTCTCGCTATTCCTGTTCATCTTCCGCAGAAATTGCAAACTGGGCCAAACAGGAGGTTAAGGCACTGACTCTCCAAGTGGGGAGAGTGTTAGTAAAGCGTCTGGAATGTTGCACCCGAGTACCAGGGGAGGAAAACTGA